>NC_083460.1:36118810-36248810 GCF_030014155.1 Tachysurus vachellii
ACTTTATCTAATCAGTTTGAGTCCTTGATGACAGTATTGTACTTGTTAAACTTGAATGCATGTCACCCTTAGAGAAATACACAGCTTGACTACATTGCCTTTGTCTCTCTGTACAGCATGTCCAAGTCTTTTGGACAGAGTTTCCGGATCGACCGTTCCAAAGGTCTGCTTGCAATAAAAGTCTTCTGTTCTTGGGATTTTAAAGTCAGTAAGATATCCTCTGTTAGACTGCAATCTGAAAACATCGCCACTCAGCTTAAAGTAAGCAGCTTCATTCACACAGTCATTTATTAAAAATGAATGAAATCTTATATATACATAAAGGTCACTTGTGTAGAACTCCGTCTGACTCTTCATGTTGTGCATAGGAGTTGTTGGCAGAGGTGAACCGCAAGAAAGTGAAGTCTTCTTTCTGGACACGCATCACAGTTCTGTCCATCCAGTTGCTGGCCTGGATAATATGCATTGGGATCACTGTAGTGTGTTCCATAGGCGTGTTCTTCTTCTCAGATTATGTGCACCAGGTGGGAAAAGCACTTTAACAGACCTGTTTGTTCAGTGTGTGGTACAAGTGGTAGAATCATGATTGTTCATACCTTCGTATACTATACAGTGTGTGTACCTTGAGCACAAGTGCTTTTATTTAGCTTCCTGGTTTTTAGTCACTCCTCTTCTCAGACTGCTTTGTCTGCATTTCTGGAAAGGCAGCAGTAAATGTAGAAATGTTATTTCTCGCAGTCAGTACGAGCAATTTCTTAACAACAGACCCAGAATTCCAGAGTTAAGTGTGCATGTTTATCTCCTGCAGACTTGTGACAACTGATTACTTGCAGTTTTGTGAGCTTCTTTAGTTCTGTTTTATCTGCATTGTCTCTTTTGTATGACCTGCAGCAATACACAAACACTACCAGTATTGAAAGGAATGAAATTAGCATGCTCGCTCTCCCTGTGGTGGTGTCCTCCATTAATTTGCTCCTGCCCGGCTTCTTCAATGTTGTGGCCTGGATGGAAGAATATGAGTCGCCGAGCACAAGCAACTACGTTGCCATTTTCAGGTAACCCTCTAGAGCTACAACAAAAACTTTACACTCTCACATACTGTACTAGATGGTATATTCTTGGTCAAGCTTCTTGTTCTTGTCTATCTGTCTGTCTGTCGGTTCTATCTGCTCGCCCTCATCCTGTTGAACTGGTTCTGCTCTGCTCACACCTGTGTAATGAGTTTGGAGATGGACAGATGATGAATTTCAAAACCTGTATTAAAAATCACAAAAAACAGCATTCTGAAGTATAATTCATCATTATTTTGTTTAGTTTTCATTTGCATACAGAAATACTTAGCATGAATTATGCAAATACATTTAACAGTCTTTTTTTTGAGGGACACCATTGTGTTCATGTAGCTTTCCCATCAGCCAATTATGCGCCAGCATAATGTGTTAAATCGTGCAGACAGAGGTAAAGGGCTATATTTAATGTTCACATCAAATGATGGAAAGGGAAAATGTGATCTCAGACACTTTGACTGGAACATGATTATTGGTGGCAAATGATCTGGAACTTGCTGAACTGAATTGAGATTTTCACCCAAAACATCCAGAAGAGAATGGCCAAGACTGGCTTGAGCTTAAAGGAAGGCTGTTGAAGCTTTTTTGGTAAATGGACTATAACAGCAGAAGACCACATCAGGTTCCACTCCTGTCAAACAAGAAGGGCAATCAGAGCACAGAAAAGAAAGCACAGGTTCACAGAAACTGAATCTTCAGCTCTTTCTAGAAGTGACCAGTGAGTCTTTGTCATAACGTATCTTCAAATAAAACAAGTGTGGAATTTTCTGAAGAGTTTGTAACACAATGTAAACATTTCTCATTATGGTTCTAAATCCAAGAAAGTTTTGAGGATAGAGGATAAGTGTAGTTTTAGTCACATGTTGATCTTTTCTTAGTAAGTAACAACACATGTCATATCCTATATATTAGACAACATACTGTGTAGTATTATTTCTTTCCATGTCAAAAACATACATTTAAAGGTTTCTTCATAAATACACCAATATAATCATTGGGAATTCTCACTGCTGGAAACCAAAACTGAATGTTTGCTAGTATTACAGATATAGTGCTTCTAAATTTTATTGAGAATATATGCAATTAATTTGAAGTTGAATTTTGCCTGCTAAAAAATTGTATGTCTCTTTTTGCCAGGAATTTAATGCTGAAAGTGAGCATGCTTGTAGTCTTGTGTCATCATTGGCTAGGACGGGTTGCATCTGATCAAAATAAATCACAGGTGAGAGAGTCAGTATATAATTTCCAACTCCTGCACGGGTTTAATTACATTTGATAAACGTAACACATCAGGAGTGGGAAAATGTATATTATAATTACTGTGATCAATTTACACAATGTGCTTCAGTTTATTAATTGTCTATAGAATAATAAATATTAGGAAGAAAAACATTAATTTGTCTGTGCTTTTCCAGTCTGCTGCTTTGTGTTTTGAGCTATAGAAAAGTTTTCAGGACTAATTAGCTTCTACAATGTAAAAGCAGATAAAAATAATTATTGGCATTTGTGATGAAAGGAATAAAATACTAAAGAATACACATCATGTCATAGATTTTTTTTTTTTCCTACATCAGCATGACCTGGTGTTTTATTCATTTATTCGTTTATAAGGGCAAAATTAACCAGACTGCTAATAATTATTAATTAAATACAGCAGACATGCGGGCAAGATGTTGTACTTACCACGAGAACCTCATGTATAGAAAAGTGTAGTTGTGAAAAAGCAAATGCTGGCACAAAGCTTGCCAGAAGCCCCACATGTATAATTAAACATGTGTTTGTGTGTTTTTATGTGCTGGTTTATGTTATTGTCAGTGCTGGGAGAGTTTTGTGGGGCAAGAACTTTATAGATTCCTGCTAATGGACTTCATCTTCACATTGCTCGATACCTTCTTTGGGGAATTTCTCTGGAGGTGAGCTCTCTGCCATACTGCGCCACTTAAACATTGCACACTAAGCAGTAAAAAACATGCAACATTTTACTCTCCAGCAAAATATTATGCTTACAGTGACATGTTTACGTCTTTTCCTCCTTTAGATTGTTTTCACAGAAGGTTCTGAAGAGGGAAAGAAAGCCGGTATTTGATATTGCACGGAATGTTCTGGAGCTTATATATGGACAAACGTTAGCTTGGTAAATCACACACCCTGTAATGCCATAATGACATGCTTGGTGAAATTGAGATAAATAGAAAAGGGAAGGTTGATTTTACACAATTGGTGTGTAATACTCATTGTGGATGTGTGTTCTATGCACACTTTTGGTGGTATGACCTAGCATGACAAGCCCAAGCACTAGGCATGCTAGGAATATTTAAAACACACAAACTCATTCAGGTGCACAAAAACCACAATCATATTCCTATTGATGTTAAAATATTACTAAAATGTGTTTTTGAATCACAGCTTGTGTAAATAAAATTGATTTTTGCTTACTTGTTACTATACTCTTCTATATTATTATTTATGATACTTTGTCACTGTCGAGGTATTTACACTTTCGGCGACACTTTGCATGAATGATCTGACACATCTAATCTATTTCTAGTATTTTTTTGCTGTAATTAATTTCAAGGATGTATATTTCTTGAATCAAGGCTTGATAAATGCTTCTGTAACAAAGCATGTTAACTGAGGCTTTAATTTAATTAACATAATCACACAACAACTCGATAAGAAAAACAATAAAAAAATACTTTAGTACTATTTCACGTCTGCTGCGTTTTGACATGTTCCGGGACTGAAACCTTTAACCAGACAGAAAGTCATTTTAAGAAGGTGTTATTCTCACACCAGAGCTGTTCCTCTGTCAGTTTGCTGACAAAAAAACACTGACACAAAAAAAAAAAAAAAAAAGCACACCAAGTTTCTGTTTTGATCATATGTTTCAGCATCCTATTGCAGACACACTGCCAGGAACTAATCTGGTTTAGAAATTGACTGTCTTTTGTGGTTTTGTGTAGGTTGGGAGTGTTGTTTACGCCCCTCCTGCCTGCAGTGCAAGTTATCAAACTGTTCCTGCTTTTTTATATGAAAAAGGTGAGGCTTGAGTTTTTATTATTTATTCAATGTTTAATGCATTGCCGTTGCTGATATTTAGCTATACATTACATTTATTATTAAAGTACTGTATATATAAAAATCCCCAATGTTAACTCCTTAGTATGTCTTTTCTAATTAGTCTCCAACACACAGTTAAGCCATATGCAAAATGTCTCCCTATAAATATAGTATGTATATAATCACTACATAGGGACTTACATAATAATATTGTCCTTTTATTTAATTGGAATAATAACAATGCTGTGTTGAATCCTCTATTCAAATGTTGGTTTGTCTGTAATTGTGGCTCTGGCAGGATTTTTTTTTTTATTCCGAATATTTTGTATACTTACTTTTTGGAGAGAGATGAAAAAAGAGAGGCAGGTGAAGAAATCAGCTATAAATGATAACGGGAACTAACAAGTTTCATGGATGTTCTACAACATTAAATATAACTCAAATTGGATAAAAAAATTTTTTTTAAATGTTTAGTCTTGGCAAATTGCTTAGGTGTAAAGGGACATCAGGCTACCGTACTTTTTACTATTGTTCTATAACTGCGTGGATTGTAGTGTTTTGTAATTTGCTAGGTTACCTTAAATTTGATTGAAATGCTAGAAATCCTCCAGAATGCCAGTATTTATTCAGTCCATTGTCCCCTCTCTCTCTCTCTCTCTCTCTCTCTCTCTCTCTCTTGAAGACAAGTCTAATGATGAATTGCCAGGCTCCCAGAAAGCCATGGAGGGCGAGTCAGATGACAACGTTCTTCATCACCCTTCTCTGCTTCCCCTCCTTCCTAGGCGCGTCAGTCTGTGTCACCTATACCATGTGGACGTGAGTTAAAATGTCATTCACAAATTGTGATTTATTTATTTTTGTTGTTGTTATGTGACTTATCCCTTAACTTCTTTTACATTTTGGCGTGTTCCTGTGATGCAGGATAAAGCCGTCCAACAACTGTGGGCCATTCCGGGGCCTCACGACCATGTTTCAGGCAGGAAAAATTTGGGTAGAGGAACTGGCCCGTCGTAATCCTCATCTGAAATGGCTCGAATGGATTCATACCTATGTGGTGGAGAATCCGTTCTTCCTGTTTCTCGCTGCTGGAATCTTCCTGTGAGTCATGCATTCCTTTGCTTGCTCAATTAACAAGACCTCAGGCAAAATAAACCTGTTATTTTATGAGAAGATAAATGAACTTAAACACAACTAATATACCGCTTTTTCTTCTTCTCCAGCATAATAATCTACTTCCATAGCCAAGTGGTCGATGGACAGAGGAAGATTATTGAGCTGCTACAGGAACAGATTGAAAATGTAAGTGCATGTAAACCTTTTTAACAAGTAATGGGGTTAGGGTTAGGGCTACATCTGCTCAATTTATTTCCACACACATTAACTTATTTTCATGCCATTTTGAATATGATTTATTTGTAGTTTTCGAGTGGAAATTGAATTGCATGCAGTTCCTTCCTTACAAATATCTACATAAACTTGTTTAACTATCAGTGACATTTAAGACTATAAATAAGAAAAATTGTTTTTTCACAACTATTTTTTTTTTATTAGCACCGGAAAATATACAACAACTGTTTCAAGAAGAGTAAACATTTTTTTCATAAATGTGTGGGGTTTTTTAAGCCATGTAGTAATTAAAATTACAAATCTTTGAAAAATTCTTCCTTTTCTGTCCTAATGTCTCCTGCTCTCTGGGCAGTCTTTGGTCTGATGAGTCTGTGGTGCACCAGTTGGTGAACTATGCCCTAAACCCTTAGAGTGATAATCATAGTATAAACATGAATACAGATGCTTCCTGTTAAATTTCCTGATGATTTAACGATGTATTTATGAATACATCTTACTTCTCTACTTTGTTTTGGCTTATTGACTATAATGGTGTCAAATTTTATTTTTGGCTAGAATGTTTCTATAATTCCCAGCCATGTGTCTTTATCATTTAGGATAGAAAAGTGTACACTTTTTTTAAAAAAAATAAATAAATAATAAAAAACCATGAAGTCATAACTCTCATATTACATTCTCATGTTCAGGAGGGAGAAGACAAGAAGTTTCTCATCACTAGATTACAAGACATCCATGAGAAGAAACGGCCGCAGTCCAAACGTCGCAGCAGGACAACCAGAGAGGTTAGACTCTCTCACACACATGCACAAAAAAATCTACTTATTCTTGCAACTGAAATGGTTTTCACACTTTCTTTACATTTCTCCATTTTAGGAGTAAAGTTTCACATGACTTCCCCCAAGTCCACTGCTTCTCAGTGTAAAAAATGTGATGTTGCAACTGGAGCCCTCTGCTGTCCTGGGGCTGTGGTACAGGCTAATGGAAGTAACACTGCTAGTTCTCCACTGCCATTACTGCAGCTTGGGATCAGGGGTCACACTAATGATGGACTTAAGCTTTTATCTGACTGCAAAGATGCATTTTTATTGCTCCTCAAAGGAATTTTTTAATATATGTATATATAAATATATGTTTATACTTTCAAGCTGTGTAATCCTGCAGAAAATTGCACATTATCTACAAATTGTTTCTAGTACATTTTCTAGTAAAACTACTGCAAAAAAAGAGAGCCAAGGTTGAAAAATGTTGTCGTTGTTGCAGAAAACAAAATGCAACATGGAGAAAGCATTTAATATTATAACCAAGTCTGTAAAAAAATATTTATGTAATGGTGATCTTTATTCTAAAAGGTGAATTTCATATG
Organism: Tachysurus vachellii; assembly: GCF_030014155.1. Taxonomy (NCBI): domain Eukaryota; kingdom Metazoa; phylum Chordata; class Actinopteri; order Siluriformes; family Bagridae; genus Tachysurus; species Tachysurus vachellii. Next base: position 36,125,648 of record NC_083460.1, read on the forward strand.
TATATAAAAATAGAGGTTATTACAAAATCTCATTATAAAGTACAAGTTTGCTCACACGCACCTCCACACACAGGGAAAGAACCACTGAACAAAGGGCTATTTCTGTTTTTCATTCTTTTTTTTCTTTTTTACAGTATTTTTTTGTATTACTTAATTTTAAATAAAATAAAAAAATATAAAGTCTAAATTTAAGGTAAATCTGTGACACACAGCTCAAGATCAGAAGTTACCAGCGTGACCAAAAATATTTTGACTGCATTTTAACTTCAATTAGATATTTTAAAAATGCTCAAACCAGCTCGCCTGGCACCAACATCTATGCCATGGTGAGTCACAGAGATCACAATTTTCCCTTAATTTGATGTTTGAAGCAAATATTAAAGCTCATGAAGCTCTTTACCTGTAACTGATGATTTTATACATTGTTCTGCTGCTACAATGATTGGCTTATTGGATAACTGCAAAACTTAGTATTAAAGTGGACAGTGAGTGTATATTGTCAGTTTGAAATAGTTGTTCCATCAGCAGTTCTCTCTTGAAGTTAGTCAGACAAAAACAACACAACTTGTATTACTGAGAGCATCCTGAAGACTTTCCTGTGGTGGAAAACTTACTGAACCTTGTAAAGCACTGATGCTGGAGACTCTTTCTATTATTGTTAAACAAGCATCTACTTTAAAAACTTTACCGTATCAGTTATGTCATGCTTTATTAATCTGTTTATTATTAGACTTGGATTATGTGGACCGTCCTCCAATATCGGCGAATGATAATGTATATTAATGCGCACAATGATATAAACCCCATCATTTAAATTAAATCTGGAAGTAGTCAGAACTGCGGTTATAGAAAATTGATCCAGACCGGTGGTAGAAAAGCAAGGATCAACCTGTCCTTACAGTGAAATAATTATTGACACCCCCTTTCAGGACTCAATGTTATTTCAATTTAAAAAAATGTGGAAACAGGTAAATATTTTTTGCCATGATTATAATGTATCTTAAAGATTTATTACAAAGACATGCGATCAAAACAGCAAAAGGAAAAAAAGTGAAAAGGTATGTACATTTTACAAAGAATCTCTTCTCTGTCTGTTACTCATAAATATGATTCACAAAATAAAATAAATAGATAACTTCATCAGTGTTAAGCTTATCTTCTCTTTAGGAACGTTACAAAATATGACAGAGTTTAAAAACTGATTCTTTGAAAATAGCATGCACGTTTTTCCTTAAAATAAAATAAAAAAAATGCCCATGAGCTTGTGTCGGGTGAGCAGCGTTTCCGGTGTGAGCAGTCTCTTCCTTCATACATAACAGTCTAGCTCATCTTGAGGAAACCAGGTCAATTTTATATACAGTTCTGTAAAAGACTGCTATGAAACTGTTTTTAAAAAAAGTGCTATTTATAATGATTGAACCTAATTAAAATGTTCTTGTAGCACCACAGGGCTTCTTTGTTGAACAGTCCACCTTGTCTTATGCTGCCATGGTCCTACTGTACATGTCAAAAGCCAAAATCAAAGAGTCAACGTCCAAAAACAACAACAACAAAAAAAAAAACCCTGTTCATGAGCTTGACAGCTTGAAAAGACCCCTTGCTGCAGTTTGCATTAGGCACCAGTGGGGCATTTTTATAAAAAAAAAAATTAAAAAAGCTTATCATTACAGTGAAACTACCTCCACATGGCTTCGAAACAGTGAGGTCTGGAGAGCTGGAGTGTTACCCGTCCCATTATCATTAAACATTTTAGCTATGCAAATATATATTATATATGTTTCAGTGGGGATTTTGCATCCTCGGTTAAAAAACAGACTCTGTATATCCTCAGAAAAGAAATACAAAGAAAGGAAAAAGAATAAAGATCCCTCTTATCCTGATCACAATCAACCGTAATGTAGAGTTTGTGTGATTACGACAGACAAAAAGTTCTCTATTCAGAATCCAAGAGTTGCTGATTCAGTTTGACATTTATTGACTGTCCTTAGATTTCTACTATAAATGAGTTACAGGGTTTATTATTGTACTTTTTCTCTGACGCTCTGAAAACTGTTACGGTTTTGTCTTGTAATCACACATGTCTACAGATGCTTAAGGCTGAAAATGGCATCTTACTTTATAATGAATCCACATCCTTGTAAAGGGACTGCGAATATCTTTCATTTACAGCTGACCCTTCAGTTCAAATTAGCATTGTGCTGCTTAACTAATACACTGGGTGTGTGTGTGTGTGTGTGTGTGTGTGTGTGTGTGTGTGTGTGTATCGTTTCATTCCACTTCTGTGCACTCAGATCAGTTGCCATTGTTGAGCATGCCCAGTAGCGTGCTAGCCTCCATGCCCTGCTGTTGTGCCATGCGCTGCACGTCGAAGCCCATATGAGTGAGGAACTGGATGACGCTCATTTCCTGCCCGGTCATCTGATCTCGGATCGTAGGGCATGTCGGGTTGCAGTGAGGCCACGGGCAGCTGTCAATCAGATGCAGTGGGCATGCACGGGGTGGAGAACGTTGGCTGCTGTTGTTACGGAGGCTGTTCTGGAGGCTGCGGTCCCAGCACTGCAGAGCACGAGGCAAAGACGTGCCTTTCACATGCACGTCCATCCAGTAACTAGAGACGGCGCAACATGTACAGAATTGGAGTTGGAGAAGTTGGAGAATAACATCAGCAATATCAGAAAGAGAAGGACAAAACAAATGCAGAATACTCACTTTCTCGTGATAATCTCGTGTGATAAACATGCAGGTGCGAACATGGCCCTGTCAGTGACAAACAAAACACGCTTCATCAGATTCGATCACTTATTAGATTTGTTCGATAAATCCAAAACACATATTCTTTACTTTGTAAATGCATTTGTAAATTAACCTCGGTCAGAGATAAAACTACTTTTTTTTTTTAAAAAAAACAGGGAATAATAATATTTTGCTTAGATTAATATGGCATTTATGTTGGTCTGATTTTGCATAAATAACACTGTATTGCATACAAGAGCTAATTATTTTCTATTATGTAAATGCAAGCTATGCAACACCAATTTCATGTCCAGTTATGTCAGGGCTTTTTTTCTACATCATTTATATGTTCACAAAAAAAAATTGTCATCTCTGCTATTCTGTTCTATTTGTGTGAAAGTAGTTTTTCAGTGTCTAGACCTATAAATCTTATTGTCTTTATCACTTGACCTGTTTTCACGTTTGAAATACTTACGGAACATCTTTGAGAGTGTTTCTGAGCTCAATGCCCAGGTTCTGGATATAACGCCACTGGCCTTGCTGCACCGGCTGCCCTGTGAGGTGAATGTTATCAACTGTCAGCTGAGCCTCGTCAAACAACCACTGCACCACAAACACTGGACCTGAGAGAGAGAGGGGGGGAGAGAGAGAGAGAGAGAGAGAGAGAGGGAGAGAGAGAGGATAGAATGTGAGTGCCCCAAGTTTTCGTCTTGAATATAAAACACTAGAGGGCAGCAATTCTCTCTTCAAGTCAAGAAGCTTACTTTTCAGGGTAGGGTAGACTTTATATCCAAAGAAGCAGTTCCATTCTTCTCCAGTGTGAGCCAGTCTGCAGCGGTCAGGTACAACACTGCCCCAGTACCTACAGCACAGAGAACACCATGAGACATTCTGCTTTCCTGACCGACTACCTGATTTCTGTCTTGTTTTCTCCTCACCTGATGCCTCTTTTTATTGCCTCGGTTGGGGCACAGCCAAGGGTATCAACACAATCCGTGCAGCGATACTGCTTGTTGTCCAGAAACCATCCAGAGTCTGCAAGCCCTCTGACCTGAATGGAGTTGTGCCCCAGACTTTTCAGGAGCTCAGACACACGGTCGACGTTCAGCAGAACACCTGTGCCCCCAGCACTGATGAGTGCACACACACACACACACACACACACACACACACACAGAGAGTTTAGTTGTGTGACATTTTGCACATAGATTTTGTCAGATATTATAAGTTCTTATAATTTCTTAAGTGCATATACAGTGGATAGATAGATGTATGCTTATCACACTATATATGTATATGCATTAAGGAAAAAAATGAATAAAAAATGTATGGGCTTAGGTCAGTTTTTTTATTAATGTGGAGAAAAAAACCCTTAAAATCGTATTTGCATTACGACCAATATGTTCGGGCTATTTTGTCATGAAAGTATTTGGGTGAAAAGAGTTTTTTGATGAATAGAGTGATTTTAGTAGCGTTCTCGGTTTCCCCTCCAGCTCTTGTTTGTTCTCTCTCCATGGAATCATGAGGCTGCATGAGGGTGTACAAAAACAAACCACTCCTTTAAGATCGTAGCACAGCATCTGTAATGAGGTACAGGTACCCTTTCCTCAACTCAAGACGATAGGAAAAGACTGTCAAATTCACCTTTAATTTTGTTTTAGGTTTGTTTTATGTCATTGACATGGATCTCCAGAAGACATTGGCTTTTGGTTTCAGTCCACCATGTGATGATTATTTTATGGACAGATGTTTGGGTCAGTAGTTTTGTTTTGAGTGTTCGGTACTGGCATTTACACAACAATTCAAAGATAATGAACATTACTTAGAAACAAGCATATTTGAGAAATGAGAGATGAACAAATCCGTGTTTCATTAATTAAACTGTCATACAACATCAAAATGAGTGTTGAACTGTACACAAATGCTTAAATGCACTTCAGCTGCATTGGAACACGCTAATCCGCAGTTTATTCAAATATACGTCCAATTTAAATCAAATATATAAACGTTTAAAGCTGTGGGCTAAAAAGGAAAGTGTTCTGTATATCCTAATAAATTTGTCTTTTAATGTTGTTTTAATGAACATAAGATCTGTGTTTGTTCATATTTAAAAAGTTATATAAAATTAACGTGATTTATTTTAAAATGATTTTTATAGTCATTACTTTACTACTTAACTAGTCCCTTTTCCTAATCATTGACAACATTGATTTTTATAATATTTAACTGCACATTTTCAGCTTGGTTAAAATTTCAGGTGCCAATATACACGCTCTACAAATAAGACAGACATAAGAAGTTTGATTCTATACATACTCCAAAGATGAGCTCGATGAATAAGGAAGCTATGGAAAAAAAATTGTGGCTTGATTTTTTTACAAATCAGTTAAAGTTTAAAGAAAACAATCTGTCTTACTAAACAAGGTGGTTTATATTTTTGCTTTCTCGCTGCTTCTAAAACACCTGAAGTAAGTATTGTGTTCATTTTTATGGCTTGGTACAGGTGTGTTAAGTGGTGTGAGGGAACAAAACGGCAGACAAGCTGGAGAACTGGTTTGGGTGGGAGGGGAGAAGAAAAGAAAAAGTAGACAAGCACCTATACATCCAAACACACAGTGTACTGACCTGCTTCCAGCCAGCAGGAGGACTTTTGCATTATCCAGCCCTTTTGTCAGGAGTTCCTTTACAACCTCCTGAATGATCAGAGATCCCATGAATGCATAATCATCTAAATGTGCAGAGAGAACGAAAGAGGGTGTTAAACACATACCTCTACGGCTCGGCTGTCATGCACAAACAAAAGGAATGCAGTGGTGTAATTAAGGTGTATTGCTTATTTTCTGCCAATTAAATTCAGATAAAACATAATAGTTGATAGTTGTGATTAAGAGACACCAAAACACTGACTCTCACACCTAACTCTGTCACACCTAGCAATAATAGCATAATTACATCTGATCTATATTTTGAATAAGGAAAAAAAAAGATAAACCATTAGCTTCTACTATTTAAGTTAATTAGCTAACAAAGTTAAGTGATCTCCTTTAAAGATGCGATTAATCCATGCAAATGCACTACTGACTTCACTACTGCCATGAAGTCCTGTTTAAATTCTGTATTGATTACAAATTGCTATTCCTGTCATCAGACCAATCAGTGGCCTAGCACTTTATTGTCTATCTGACTTCACTCAAATGGCCTTGGCTTGATTTCAATTCTAAGAAAAAAATCTTACCAGATGCTTACAGAGCAAACTATATATGGATTTAATTCCCTAAATCCTTGAGAAATTCTAATTCACTTAACATAACAAAACCAGTACTTTTTATCTTAGTCTTTAATACTAATTCTTGTCTTGTCTAGATTAGATATTTATTTTCTTATTTTATATAACAGGAGTAAGATCATCAGAAAAAAAAGTCTTCTTTCTGAAGCAGCTAAATTTGAATTGAATGCTTCGACATAAATAAAGTAGACTTGATTTGATTTGGCTTAATTTGTTTCTTCCCTGCGTTTCATCTGGGGTCATTCAGATGGTCTTCGATTTTATGATTTTTTTCTTGCAATACAAATGTCACTTCACTCAAATACAAATGAAATGCACAAGACTTGGCAAATCAGACCAAACCCTTAATGTCTACTAATGTGTCAGTATGTGCATGATGAGACAAGATCATATTATTACCAGAATCAAACAAATCTCTATCAAAATTTATTAGCACCAGATTCAAATATTATTTGCAGTTAGAGAGGTTCTACAGTATGTCTAACTGGCCCACATGTGTGAGGGAAAAGATCCATATGAGGCAACAAAAATCATTTAACATTTGCTGTATGTTGTCAGCCAGCTGGTTAACCACAAAAATATCGCAATGAAATCTGAAGCGAAGTGAAATCTAATTGTGTGTCATTACAAATAAAATTATTTGTTGGAACTCAATCCATTCCTCTTCATAATTATTTGAGTATTTATTGCACTTGCAAATTAGGAGCCTAACAGTCAAGTGATGATGAACAAACACAGCTGCTTAAAGATAAATCACTCACTTTGGTCAGTTTTTGGTGAGGCTCCACTCCACACGTCACTGGAGCAGTAAGGGATAAATCTGCAATACACGACAACATACAGGATATTGTTTACACCCATAAACCCTAATTTACTAAGATTCTAAATCATTTTAATGCTAATAAGACAAGGATTTTTTGTTAATTACTTGAAATATATCGACTGTTTGTTTATGCAAATTAGGGCAGGGATATAGTGGACTTGCTCCACAGTGGTTGCAGTCGTGAAAAGTTGGGGTAGAAAACAATATGCAAATTTGATGTGTGTGAGATAACTGCTTTCTTTTAGTATTACTTTATAAGTTCATATTTCAAGAAACTCATTATGTCAAATAAAACATAAAACCTAGCTACATAACATTGCTTAAAGGCTGCTAGATGAATCAGAAAACTAAAAATACAGCAAAAAAACAAACCAAGAACGTATTTTCTGTTTAAAGGTTGCCGTAAATGAAAACCTTTTCACAGCCTCTAAATGCCGGTGGCATCAAATGTACGGTAAATATCTTATAAGCAACTTTGCTGAAGTCATTTTAATACAATCATATTTCAAGTCATAAGAAGGGGCTCATTTTTTGTGTTTACAACGTTATATCTTGGATTTTGAGCAGCTGAATGGCTGCTAGTGCTTAGCTAACTTTGTTAACAATGCTAATGATGCTAATACAAGAGTTTACATACATGTTGCTCACAATTTGTGCTGAAAACAGTATAATGAGACTTTTCTCATTGATATGCTCGAAGTCTTGAGGGACTCCTGAGGGTTAAAGCATGTAAGACTCATGCATTAAAAAAGGACTTTTTTCATAAACCAGTATGAAATGATCGGTATGGAATCGTTATGCGAGTTATAAAATAGCTTTTGAGCAGTTGAATTACTAAGTATGACAAGTGTTCTCATGCTAATGCTAACTCTAGTTGAACCACCATCAGTGGACTAAGATTTGTGTACATACTGTAGGTGGGAAATGAGAGTGGGCTCAATCTAATCTTAAACCTTTTTTTTTATAAATATGCACCTTGAAGGCAAACAGAACTGGACCCATTTTGTTCATTTCAATTCTTTGCAGACCTAAAATCTTGCCCATGATAGCTTCCCTCTATGCTAGTGTGTGTGTCAGTTTATTTGCATATTTCTACTCACGCAATACTAAAACCTTGCCCATGATCAGATATGCAAATAAACTGACACACACACACACACTAGTATAACTTATCCTATAGACTTTGGGTGGCCTATGCTGTATTAAAGAATAGTGTGTGTGTTTGTGTGTGTGTGTGTGTGTTTGGCTCAATATCCGTTTAAACACACAGCAGTGGTGGTTGGCAATGCAAGCAGGCTGCATTAATGAGAGCTCTCATTCAGAGTCTGGAAAGGTTTCAGGGTGTGTATAGAGAGTCCTGGTCTAGGGTACTTACACTGTGTTTGCATTCCACCAATGTGGATTTTCCTCTGGCTGAGGAGACAGAATCCCTGTACCTGAAACACACATACAAAATATATCACTATTAATGCATGGGCAACGGATCAAAGAGCAGAGCTGTTGCCATCCTGCACCGACACCGATCTTAAAGCTGTAAACTGGACTAAACACTTACATTTTCCTCTTACACCAAGAACTATATAAAGAAAAAAGGAATATAAAAATATGAAAAGAAACTGCATCATTTTACAGAGCACTGTTTCATATTCGCAGATCAATGTCCCTGTTTAACCAAAACGGGCACCAACAGGAAGGCTTTGCATAACTCTGTGGGCATGTGAGGGAAACAGAAGAATGTGTGAGTACATGGCTTGGCATCTTTCATTCTTTTATTCGAAAAAGAACCAGAAAAATAGCTTTCTTTGTAGTCGTGTTTTTATTTTTCTTTCAACCAAATAACAGCCCCTTACACCAGAGAGCAGGATGATGAATCAGAGCAGTGATGCTTTAACCTCAACCCACAGATTATTACTCAACCTGATTAACAAGTGCAGAAAAATGTAGCTTCCCTCTAAAGTGACTCATAAGCAAAAGTCAGGAGCATAACAGGAGAAACAGAGCTTCTGTTCTGATGTATCCAGCATCAACGGTGCAGAGTAATTTTCCCCCCATGTGTTTTTCTAGACCTGTAATCATCATAAAACTTAAAAAAATATCTAATAAAGAAATGCAATTTGCACAAATGTTAGGCAATTAATCCACTTTGCTTTTTCCTTTCAGTGTTTTGTTGAAATCTTCCTTTCAAATCTCAACCCTGTAGTTCTTCAAAGGAAACTCAAAGCATATGAAGTTTGAATGGAGGACATGGGGCCAGTTAGTGGGGGCTTGTCAAAGTCTCTATATAAAAAAAATAAAAATAAAAATAAAAAAAAACCCACACACATCACATCCATCTTGAAGCATAGTTCCTAACCTTCACAGCAGAGGACATCTGTCCACCATCTCTGGACCTGCCAGATTTCTGCTGGTGCTCTACGCCTGCACTGATTTTCGGCTGTTGAAGATGGTTTGTGCCTGAGACTAACCCTTCCTTCAGTGGATACCTTTAGTACCCAACCACTGCTGCTGTAACTCAAAGACTGTGATTCTCCTACAGAACACTCTTATAGGAGCATCATAGTCCTTTTTGATTTTTGTCCACATTTTGTCCCAGAGAGATTGCGGCCATCACCTCAACCTTGTTCATTAGAGATCTAAATCTACAAGCAGCTTTTTGAGAAGCTGCTTTGAGACCATGTGCCTGTTATCGGAATTCAACTGAACAACTGAACATATGGCAGTTTAGGATTTTCCCAGTTTGAAAATGGATAGCAGCCAGATATTACAGCCAAGACTTTCCCCAGTATCCACTCCTGATCTTCATTCCTATATAGGATACATTTCCAAAGTCTGAATTTGACTCCCTAAACAATTCTCTTACAGAAAACATCACATCACATGACATTCACACATTACTTTTATATATATATATATATATATATATATATATATATATATATATATATATATATATATATATATATATATATATATATATATATATATAAAAAAAGACACTTCACATGATGTGCTTCATACATTTTTACAGGTTGCATATGTATTAACTTATGCTTCGTTTATTTCAAGTCATTTTCTTTCTGTTGTAGGTTTTCTTCATTTATGCATATATTCATTTATTTGCACAAACTGTTTAAAGTATAAATTTTTATTTACCAAATTTTTTAACAACTCTTATCTTCATGTGGTATTATTCAGATGATATGACAGGTGTTTACTTGAATTCAGCAATTTCAGGGCATAAGCATGTGGAACTGTACCATAACATGCCCAGTTAAACTAAGTGTGATTTTATTTTTAAGCAGTGTCTCATTAAATGGTCTACCAGTTAAGGTCAGTGCTTGAAACCTGAGGTTATAAGTTCTAATCCCCAGACTGTCAGAGAAACACCACTGAGCTCTTGTGCAATACTGTTCACCTGCATAGGTCCGGGCTGAAATTGGATCTTGCCTCATTTCTAAATCTATTCTCTTTACTTTTACATATTTGACAAAAGAACAGCAAAATCCCACCAACATTCAAATGACAATAAAATATGCTGACCCAAAAAAAGGCAGATACTATAGATGATTTAAAGGAAAAGAAAAAAAAAAAAACGAAGCAGCTGAGCTCACCTGTGCGTGTCTGAGGCCACCTGGTAGAGCTCATCAGCCTCCTCATGGTGTCGTACCTGGTGTCACAGTTTTGTTTGTTGAAGCAGTACCACCCCCCTTGAGAACATTCAAACAAATGCATCATTTAAAGTAAAGCAGAGACTGTAACAACATTGCTGAACTAAAAGTTTCATTAACATGTACACTAACCTTCCAGGAACAGCAACCATCTTCTGCTTCCCCGTGACTCCTTCATGTAGTACCTGCAATCAAATGAGAAACTAATCAGGAACCAAGTTGGCATTAAACCACGTTACATTTCTTTGTGCTCCCAGACACACAAAAGCTACCAATTGGTGTGGTGTTACACTTAAAGCATATCACTATACATGTGTGATCAGACACCCATAGTTGTTTAGATCACTCTCTGATTGAGAGGGAAGAGAAAAATGTGGTCCCTCAAACCCAGATTTCCACCTATGCATATCTTTAAAGATTTTCTCTTGTGCCATCCTGGATCCTGACAACTTAAATTCTAATTCTTTTTAACCTCACATGTGAAATCACTGTAGATCTCCCCAATCTGTTCCCCCAATAAAAGGTCTCTTATGTAAGATCCACCTAATTCTGAAGTGAAAAACCAGGCCTGTTTGACGCAGGTCTTTAATCATCAGAACACTTTTGGCAAATAAGACCAAGAGCATCAGATCCACCAGACTAAGTTTGATCTCTAGGCCAACTGATCTCACAGCACCAACAACAGCCCTTTTCTTCAGAGGCTGATAGAAATCAAAGTTTATCCTCATCAGTTAAAGTGTTTAGACCACCTATTTTGATGATCACACTGCATGCTGAAGATCATTTCTTCATAGTTCCAAAAAGAGAACTTTATAGAAGGGCCATAATATTTGATTATTTCCCCACAAGCCTTCCTGAGTCTGGACAGCGCTGCATCTTGTCGGCACCAAAGTCCGCCAGCTTGCATCATATTACTCTCGAAAAAAGCTCTGTGCTCTAACCTTCGCCTTTGATCAGCAAATTGAAACATTTGGGTTTGATTTTACGCATAAAGCCTTCGCTCTCCCTCTCCTCGTTTTATTTGGAGCCCGTTTCAAAGCTCTCTGAAAACTATTTATAATTATTGAATTTCTGGACTACGTGTTGTGGCTTCACAACAGCTAATTACACAACAGCTCAACTGTCCATCAGACTTCATTCATTCTTCCTGAAAAAAGAAGACATTATAAAAAGACATGGCAGGGCTTTGAACGAGCCGTTTTGTTTGGGTAATAAACACATGCATTGGCTGTTTGAATGCAGTGAACAGCAATGCCTGGGTGTCGCAACACTAATCAAAATACTATTTTAAGAACAGAACATTTTCAGGGATCTAAATGTTGTTGTATTTTGGTATGAAATGCAGATGGAGTCCAGCTACTGTTTACTACTAGATTGTGAGAACATATTATTGCCATGTCTGTGTGATGCCATGACTTGTTCGTTGATATTACTGATTTATGTTTAAAATCAATCATCACTTCAATAAAAGGTTATGGTATATTGGTTATGTTCCTCCTTACTGACTTCACCAGTAAGGAATAAGAGATTGAATGAATGATCTTGGGCTTTTAAAAAGACCCAGGTTACCCGCTGTGTCCAAGTGTGTGACGAAAATGAGGAGACACGTTTTCTTGTTGACCCAAGCACACAAACAACCATAGCATATCTCTTATTGTCTGTATTAAAGGGCGAACCCATGTGTTCTGTGTTAAAGCTGGGGAAAGTCCGCCTCAGTGCCCGACAGCTGCTAAGGAACCACACTTGTTCACTCACTCAGTGTTCTCTCGCTCTCTTTCGTCCTCCCTTTCAACTGCTTTATCACAGAGATCAAGCAGAAGCGGAAAACCCACCAGAATAAAGCCATCAGACACACATTGCGCCAAAGATGAGAGAGTTGTGAATCGTTTCATCTTGGGGATGAGAGAGATGGAGATGGATGGAGGGAGTGAAAGGCGAGGGAGGAGGGTGGGAGAAAGTGACCGTCTGTGTGCAAGGTTCAAACGCTGTGAACCTACATCCTTAGATATCCTCATGTATACATGCTCTGTCTTTCAGTGCTCACACACACACTCACACGCATTCACCAGAAAGCCGTCTTTGATCACTGATTATGCTCAGCAGACAGCTGCGTGTGTGTGTGAGTGTGTGTTTAAGGAAATGAATGTAGAAATGGACAGAAAAAATGTGTTTGTATTTGTGTATGGGTGTGCGTGTTACACTTTCAGTATGGCAGCCAGATAGCACTGGATCTGGAGTGCCGCGTTTCTTGGCGTGGAATCCCTTTGATGTGTCTCTGGCCTCGCTGAATAAACTGTTGTGCTTTAACATGTAAGGAAGCAGAATGCCTTATGTTGTAGACCCGGGTCTGGATTAGTTTCGACATTTCGGCTAATAACAGAAAACACAGCTGCTCCCCAAGAAGTGGTGCAATTTACTGGTTTACACAAACCTCGCACACCACTCCTTGCTCAGTGATACCCTAAGTCAGGTGCATCCAACTACCATTCACCTGCAAGAAATACTATAGACTTTTAAACAATTTGAAAATGACAGTTGTATATCCTAAGCAGATTTCTTCCCAGAGCAACTCAATCTGATTACCTCAGATTATCTCAATCTGATTTTTTTCCTTCAGATCTTGAATAAGCTCCCAAAATGCAAAGTCACACAGTGAGCATGTGCATGTGTGAATCTAAAGACAAAGCATGTATACATGAAAATATATAAGGATTTAGTTTCACAGCATTTGAACCTTGCACACAGACGTCACACTCTCTTCATTACCTGCAGCATGTGCTACAGACACGTACAACCTGTTGCTTTAAACGCAGAGTGGGAGAACATGATCTATTTTTGTAAGGCCACAAATTGGCTCTGACGTTTCCCAGTCAGACCGCAACACGGCGATCCTCTCTTGACGGCCTGCCAGGCGTCTGCACGTTTAAGACAAGCATGGACAATTTTCTTTTCAGCAATCGCAGGGTGCTTATTAAACAATTTTGTCTAGGATGCTGGGAAATCACCCCCTACTTTTATGCATAAAACGGAGAATTGATTCGTCTTGACTTTGATTTGCTGTATGCAATATAATCAATTGTTTAACCTTTTCCTTCGAATTCATATTGAAGTGCCGGTCAGTGTCTGGGCCTCATGCAATAAACAAAATAATAGAAGGAATATGCTTTAAAAGAGGTTGGACTTACATGCTTGTAAATGCTCATGTGATGATTCTTAGGCTTGTTTAATCTCATATCATTTGGTCAGTTTGTTACATACTTCTTGCTGTCATGTTTATTTATTTACACTGCTGTCTGTATTTATTGCACTATCCTGCAGATATCCTGTTATTTACTGGAACTCTAGCATGTATTCATGTTATATACACAGGCCACACAGCCGTTATCCTGACTTGTATGAATTCTATTTCCTCATGCTGTAAACAGAGATATAGATGGAATTACAATAATGTTGATGTGTCTAGAGTCAAATGTTTTAAAGGGAAACATGTGATCCAGTGTTATTTATGATCACTGATAAAATTAATAGACAGACTCTCTCTCACACACAATGTATACATGCATGTATGTATGTATATATATATATATATATATATATATATGTGTGTGTGTGTGTGTGTGTGTGTGTATGTATGTATGTATGAGAGAGAGACTGAGAGAGACTATTAATTTGATCAGTGACGTGTTAGACTGTACATTATAGTGAAAACTAACTTTATTTGCATGCTGTATCATTCAGTAAAACCATGCACAAACATGCAAGTGCGCCTGGTTACGGTTGGTGCTTATGAACGGCATTAGGAATTAACTGATCTAATTGACTCTTTTGAGTGAATCACATTAAGTGAGTTGTGATTCATTTGAATCGCGCGGTGGAATAAAACACTTGTGATCAAAACAAAAAGCTCTGTATGACTCTGATCTCCACAATCACTTCTTCTGGCGTAGAACATTACACTATTTTCACAGCCCAGCATTTAAATTTGCCAAAAAATAAAACAATCACAAGACTTAAAAACATCGGATGTCCCCATGTTTTAATTTGACTTAGTTTGCTAAATAAATAAATAAATAAAAATTGAGGTTATTTTACTTGCGCTTGTGAATCGTTTGGTTTAAACGACTCGTTCAAAGGAACCGAATCGTTCAGGACTATAGCGGATGGCTGATCGTTAGAGGAGGTTTATTTATAAGCAGGACAACGTACCCGGCGGGTGTTCCGTCGTTGCAGGTCACCGAGGTGTTCTCTAAAAAGTGTAACTTCATCTCATCCTCCAGCTTTTGAGCCGAACACGGGTAGAGAGACTGAGCCAGGTTCTTCACCTGCTCCATGAACGTGTCCACGTTGCCGTCCTGCACGGCCGTAAGGTCCAGAGGGAAGCTCTCTGTGGTCTCCGTCCGGTCCCGCTGGGTCTGGCGTGTGTGAGTCCGGCCACCGCGGGCCTTTCTGCCTTCACACCTCTCAGGAACAAGCAGCAGCACCATCACCAACACCGCTAACAGCACCGGCGTCCGACTTCCCATCTCCAAAAGGAACCGAGATTAATATTTACTCCAAGAGGTTCTTTGCTCGTTAAGACGATGATTGACAGCTGGCGGTCGCTGCAGCTATGTAGCCTATAATCAATGCATGTGTTTTCTTCCAAATTCCACTTGTTTGTCCTTTTACAAGCGACTTCTTGACAAAGTTGTATGATATATAAAGCCTTAAATGTTTCTGGTGATTATTTCATCTCAAACATCATTAATCATTAAACATCACTTGGTGAAATTGCCTTTAAGTGCAAGTACAGATGGAAAACCCTAAACAACAACAGAGTAAAGTTAGAAATGAAAAGCTGGATTAATCTCGCGGGCTGTAATTGAAGAACTTGATAGAAACACATCCCTTTGCACCGTCCATGTCAGCTGAGGATTCATAATTTCCACGCGAGAAGCGTGGTGGAGATTTTATTCAAATATTTCGCCCGGCTCTCTACTCTCAGCCAATCAGAGCAGTGGGCTGGTCGAGGAGGCGTGGCTAGTTGGCGTTAGAATTAGATGGGATTATTAAATACTTTATTTTGAGCTAAATAAAGTGCATCATGTCTCCACCTCGGAGCTGCTATTGGTTTCACATTTTAGTTTTAAATGAAAAAAGACGGCGTTTTATTGTTTTAAAGATACATGCAGGTTACGAAATTATTTAAAATGACCTTAACCAGGAACATTTATTGCATTCATGTGAAAATAAGAAAGAAAAACTGCATTTTTAATGTGGTTCTGAAAATTCATGTTTGAAAGGTTATGTTATGAAAATAAGACTCCAGACATTAACAACATTCTGATTCTTAAACTGTACCTCGTCACAGAGATGCTAACCCGAATGGTACATTATTTGTACCTTTAATATGTATCTTTCACCTGGAAATGTGGATACAGTGTTCATTTTAATTATTTAGGGTCCAAATTATTTAAACTTAATGTTTCAAAGGCACATTGTGTGAGTCTAAGTTGAAGATATATACTAAAGGTTTAGTGTGTTACTTTTTTGAGAGCAAAGGCTTCCAAATACGAATAACAAAAAAGTTTTCCCTGGGATAAAGACAAAAACGGGAAAAGTCTACATGTGAAAAGTCTACATGTGAAAGGTCTACATGTGAAAAGTCTACATGTGAAAAGTCTACATGTGAAAGGTCTACATGTGAAAAGTCTACATGTGAAAGGTCTACATGTGAAAAGTCTACATGTGAAAGGTCTACATGTGAAAGGTCTACATGTGAAAAGTCTACATGTGAAAGGTCTACATGTGAAAAGTCTACATGTGAAAGGTCTACATGTGAAAGGTCTACATGTGAAAAGTCTACATGTGAAAGGTCTACATGTGAAAAGTCTACATGTGAAAGGTCTACATGTGAAAGGTCTACATGTGAAAAGTCTACATGTGAAAGGTCTACATGTGAAAGGTCTACCTACGCTGAACAGGATAATTAATTAGATAATATTTTCCATGGGGAGAAAAGTATAGTCCCGAATTAACACTTACTAAGAAAAAAAATGTCATAAACAGTCGTAAATTGTTTGACCAATGCTGTACTTTCAAAGCTGTATTTATATTATAACAGGTATATAGATAGATACAACTTTATTGTCATTGCATAATACAGATACACAGCAACGAAATGCAGTTTTGTATCTACCATAAGTGCAAAGAGTAGCAATTGTGCAAATAGACAAGTGCAGATAAATATGTAGCATATGTACAGCATGGTGTGTATATGTATGTATATATATATATATATATATATATATATATATATGTATGTATGAATATTATGTAAACATATGTACAGCATGCAATATATAAGAATATATGTAAACATATGTACAGCATGTAGTATATATAGGTATATATGTAAACATAAGTACAGTAAATAAATATAAAGGGTATAGTAGTGCAGAGATGTGTAAACATTGTTGAAAAGTACAAGTAAATGATTCTAGTTCTATGGCATTGAAAAAAATATACAGACACTGTTGTAAAGGAACAAGAAGTAGAAGGTTATAAGGTTATGGCATTAAATATATAGTTGCATTATATAGTTAAATTATATAGTTGCATATACCAAAACTGTAAATGAAACATAAATCGCACATTTTCCTTTAAGGGCGTTAATTAAATTCTAATCATCTTTTGTCATAACTACACTCGGGCTACATTGCGTCACACCTGGCAGAAGTGCTTGGGAGAAAATGTGTGGAAACTGCGTTTGCAAATCAGCAGGGCTAATCATACAAATCAAAACAAACTGAGACGTTTTAAATTGACTGGAAAACCCACGCCGATGTTCAAACGAGAGCTCGTTTCCCTTTTGCTGCGCACTTCCTCTGCTTCGGAGGTACGGAGGCAAACACTCGCTCTGAAAAGGGGAACGTTTGAAGTTTTATTTCCTCACTGATCGTTTGGACGGATAAAGACCGGCTCTGTTTGTTTATTCAGACGGCAGCAATTTCCATCCCCCTCGGGGGCAAAACCAGTCTGTCTGTCACCTTAATGCCCTTAAATAAACATAAACGGATAGGTGTAGAGAAACCGGGCCGTGTGAATAATATTAAATTCTGTTATTATTATTATTATTATTATTATTATTATTATTATTATTATTATAGCTTTTAACAGTTTAAACATTAAAACCATTATATGAGAGTGGAATGTGTTTTTTTGTACGCACAGATTGAACAACAGTAGGTCAGTCGCTCTTCCAGGGCTGGGGCCCTATCTATATTACAGTTGTTGTTTGTTTGTTTGTTTGTTTGTTTTTTATCACACTGCTCCGTTAACTTTACAACACAAAACTTGCTAGCTCACAAAAATCTTCTACCAGTTAATTTTCACTCTCTTAATGCACATTGAAGGAGCCATAACTGAGGAAGCAACAAAATTTAGGAAATGGTATGGCCCGCTGTAGAAGAAAAGACAAACAAAAGACAGACAGAAAGAAAGAAAGACAGTACAAGACAGAAAGACAAAGACAGTGCAGGACAAGACAGAAAGACAGTGCAGGACAAGAAAAAAAGACAGAAAGACAGTGCAGGACAAGAAAAAAAAAAGAAAGACAAATACAGTGCAGGACAAGACAAAAAGACAGAAAGACAGAAACAGTGCAGGAAAAAACAAAAGCCAGTGCAGGACAAAAGACAGTGCAAACAAAGATACAAGACATTACGCAAAAGACAATACACAAAAGACAATACACAAAAACAGTGCCGACCAGTGTACATACTACATGTTCAGTCAATATTACGTGTGGAGAAAAACTGGAATGAACAAAGTATTATAGCAGCAGTTACCTGAGATATTGTAAAGCATTGTGCAAAACAGCAATCGATTGAAATGTGAGACAGCATGTGTAAAGAGCAAAACACAGTGTGCAAAACATCATGTAAACAGTTTGATATGATGCTGAGACATGGATGTAAGTTGGAAGAGTGTGTATTTGATGTGGGCCATTGCAGTCCATACCGTTGATTGTGTGTGTGTGTGTGTGTGTGTTAATTAATTAACATCATTAATGTACCTTGAGTAACATTCAGGATACATTTGTACTGTTATTTTAATAGTATTTTACACACTATACCTGAGTATTTAACACAGTACCTTATTCTGACACAAAAGTACAGTAGTTTATTCAGAGACACCATTTTGACAATATGGTGTTTATTTAACAGCAGTGTTGGATTAACCTTTACAGTTTTTGTGCTTGTTTCCAGCTGCTCTTTAACAGAGATCTGTCTTATTCAACATCAGAAATGTAAGGATGTGGACCTAAGCTAGCCGGTACGGCCACTATGATGTGTTCGAGCTATACGATTAGGAATAGCCTTGTGATCAAGGAATTCATTCCAGAGCTCTTCAAAGCCATGCCTGTGCCTGGGTTTGTGCATACTGTATGTGTTTGTAGCCCCCTATACCCTCCCCTACACTCTCCCCTACAGACACAAAACCCCTTCTGCCCTCATGGCAGAGAAATGGATCTGTCACTGATACCCGCCCAGACACTTTGACTTATGCCTTTATTTCTGTCGCAATTCTTTCAGTTAAAGGGGGAAACATGCCACTTAAATCACTCGCATATGGAGCCACAGCAGCGCGACACAAGACGAAAAACATCAGGGGAATGATTCCAAAAACGAAGCTAGCCTATATTATAGCCTTCAACTTCAAGAGTTTTATTTAGTTGAAATCTCAGACCTCTGGGAGCTTTACTGAGCAGATTGAAAAAGGTCATTTCAGTGATATGGTATAAACCGGGTAAATCAGTCAGTGTCCATGTACTTTAATGGTTTTTAATACTGGACTACATTTTTGCACTAAATGGCATCTCACAGTATATGACTTGATCACTAATGATTAAAAAGAAGTTTATAATCTCTAGCACATGATCTCATTGTGTTTTAGTTTTTTGTTGTTTCTTAATTGCAGTGATATTTTCACAAATTCTGCTTGTACTCTTTGTTGCAAACCTAATTTTCCCCAATGGGGCAATAAAGTTTGATTGATATGCCATACTTGTCAGCAATTAATCGCTGGGCTTTGGCACAGTTGATGGCAAGATCCCCTTGCATTTCCCTTCATCCCCCTCTGTGTTCCTTTTGATTAGTGCTCGCTCCCAATCCACTTATCTGGAGCCTTTTGATCTCATCACATCAAAGAGATTTAGTGAAGGATCACTTTCACCAAACAGACAGGGAAGCAATGATCCAATCATTAGAAACAGGCAAAGGACCTGAGCACCTATGATCAGTCAGGGGGTTAAAACAATTAGCCTACTTAGATGCTTTTTAAAAACATCTGTCAAAGTAGCATCACCATCTTCTCAGCCAATCTGGTTCAGAGGAGGAAGTGGACTCCCCTTTCATCCAGTCAACAGTTCTTGTGTGAAATGACCACAGAAAAAAAAGCAATACCATTTGCCTCGGTGTGTGATGCGGTGCTCCATATTTCCTTCAAGCTACAAAAAAATTATAGGTGCTTAGCATCTGTTACAAGACAATGTTTTGTCACTCATACTGCATTGTGATTTATTAAATTAATGAGTTGTATATTTTACTGTAAGCTTTTCAACATGGACTTAAATGGACAAAACTCACAAAATAGTTCACTATATTGTAAGTTTTGTGTAGTTTTGAATATATCATAGTTGAAAGTATTTAGATACTCCAAATTAGCAACATTAATACTATGGGGCAAAGTTTTTTTGGCAATTACAGCTTTCAGGCATTTCAGAATCAGGTTTACTGGCCAAGTATGTTTTGTGCACACAAGGAATTTGGTACCAGGTTTTGGTGACCCTCAAAAGTACAAACAAATATTTAATCATCAAAAAATTTAGTTTGCAGACAATGCTATACAGATTAAACAAAAACCACAATATACAGAGTACTTGACAGTACTTGACACTTATATACTTTTTTTATATAGAATTGCGGACTTTTCACTGATTCCTATTGAAGTCATCTTGAGATGATCCTTCTGATGGACTCACAGTTTGAAAATTCTTTATAAATTTTGAATGGGCTTCAAGTCCGGAGATTGGCTAGGCCATACAAGGCCTTCTTGAGTTTATTTTGGCTGCATGTTTGGGGTCATTGTCTTGTTAAAATGTCCATCTTCTTTCCAGATTCAGTTCTTTTGGCCCATGGTATTTCCATTGGTGACTTAAAATGCCCCAAAACCATTTGCAAAGAACCTCTGTACTTCACTCTGGTTCACAATTGTGTTCATGGGATCATATGAACAAACCCTCCTTTCTCCAAATGTAACAAGCTGAATTAATTGTCAGAGTTATATTTTTGTTTCATCTGACCAGAGTACAGTATATTGTCCTAAAGTTTTCTGATTCATCAAAAATCAAGAATTTTTTGGGGTTAAGGGATAGAGATAGAGATGGAGATTATTGTAGTCCAGATCTTTATTCTGAGTAATGGTGGTTCCTGCTGTGTTTACATCAACCTGAAACTTTTTTCATGTGACTTTTGACATTTCTCATACTGTCCTTGTCATTAGCATCTGAGAGAGACTTGTCAGTAAAATCCTGGATGGGGCACCTGTCTGAGGGCGAATAGACATGGTTTCCATAAACTTTCCACCTGCATATTATCAAAACAGTTGTTCTGACAGGGATGTATACAGTCTTTTCTATGATTCTGTAGACTTTTTTATTTGAGTTTGTTGAATAATTTTGTCTCTGAGAACTTTAGGACCTCCTTTAACCTTCTCCAATGATTACTACTTGTTGTGAGAATCTTCCCAACCATTGCCAATGTCTTTTATGAAGGTGCAATGAACAGTGTTTATATCTAGAGTTTATTGATTTTTATGTTACCTTTAACTATATAGTGTCAGTATACCTCTCAGTTTTGTTTAAACGTATTTTTATTCATTTGAATACATCTTTTTTTTGCATATTCACAAATGCAAAGTCAAAATACATTATGTGAGCCATTTTGAAGTTGATATATATACACACTAGAAGAAATAAAAACAAAAGTGAATGCTTATTTTCCTTTATTGGCTGAAATTACCACTGGTTTCAACTTTTACATCTACAATAATTACGCCGCAGTTACTCCCTGGATTCTTTTTCACATCCACCCATCTATCTGTCTATCTGTGGCAAAGATAGTGAAGTGGTAGCACAGGTGTTGGACTATTGTTTGGAGGTTTGTGAGTTTGAATCCTAGTGCGACCAAGCTGTCACTACCAGGTCCCCTGAGCAAAGCCCTTAACCTTCACTTGCTCGGTTGCATGAGATAAATGTAGGTTGCTCGGGATATGTGTGTCTTCCATATGCCACAAAATGTAAGTGTCTTGAATTTATAAGATTCATCTCCTACAGTCTCTGAAACACTTTGTGCACTCTACTTAAATTCTACCACATTTACAGTAATTACTGGATTCTTCATCTATAGATCTATTCAATTCTGTTCTGTTCTATACTATTCTATTCTAATTCTGTCATTCACTATATGTTCATCTTTAAACGGACATTGTGCATTAAAGAACCCGACCACACAAATCCCTAAGCACCTTTGTTTTTTTGACTTTGTTTTATGTCAATAAAGTTATTTCAAACAAACACGCTGACGTCATTTTGCAATGGCAGCCAGCAGCACAGCAGTGTCAGTTCTTGCTCCAAATGGACGAAGACAAACCGTAAAAGTCTCCCAAAACACACCCCTGCTGCAGGTAAATATGATCGACGGAACGCGTAAGATATAACAATATGATGCTTACGTTTTATTTGTAACAGAGGCTGCTCTTTTCCTGGAACATGTGTTATCGCAAACAATGGTTGTGTCCCCAACAACTCTCCGTTGCCTATGTAGTGCACTAATAAGGGAACAGAAGCCGAGTGTATCACTGCGGCTTAAGTGCACTCGGATAAGTGAATGGGAGCGATTTGGGACGCTTGAGTAACCATTTAGCTGCATTAGCTCTGTTGGCATGAGATAGCGAAAAAAATATTCAGATTTTCACCAACTGTTGTTTAAAACCTGCAGGTTCTCGAGGAAGTGTGCAAGAAACAAGGGTTTAATCCAGATGAGCATGGACTGAAGTAAGGGGATTTATATATATATATGTATATAAATATATATATTCCTAACTAATGCTTTCTGTCTATCTATGTAACTAGTAATCTAAATATAATTTAACACACGTGTGTCTGTATTTTTCACAGGTTTCAGAGGAATGTGCTGGATCTGACGGTGCAGTGGAGGTTTGCCAGCCTTCCAAACAATGCCAAGTTGGAGATAGTGCCAAGCACCAGCCAGCGTGGAGGGACAGATAGCACGGTGTGTAACTGGGTATTTGTCTGTAAGTCATGAATGTAGTTGGATAGATTATATCTGAATCTAGACCATCTACATTTATGGCATTTAGCAGACACTCTTATACAGAGTGATTTACATTATTATTATTATTTTTTTAAATGGGCCCAACAGTGGCAGCTTGGTGGATTTGGGATTCGAACCCATGACCTTCTGATCAGTAGTCAAACAGCTTAACCACTGAGCTACCACATATACCACCCAGTATTTTTCCTTAACCTTAGGTCACATTGCATTATTTTACCACGAGGCACCGGTTATGTGATTATCAAGCTGTCAGAGCACATTTGTGGAGGAAATCTGGAGAGACAGGAGAAAAGCCTGTCTTGGGAACATTGAGCATGAGGGACGAGTTGCAAGTGAATTGCAGCACACCATGTACATACACACTGATGTGGTCATTCACCCCTAAGAGTATGGGTGTGGACTTGCTGTTATATCCATCCAACTCAATAAGTTCAATAAGTTGTGCATTCTGAGATGCATTTCAATCCAATTCAATTCAAGTTTATTTGTATCGCGCTTTTTACAATTGACATTGTCTCAAAGCAGCTTTACAGAACATAAACACAATACAAAAGGTTATTATTATAAAGAATTATTTATATATATATATATAAAGAATAATATAAAGATTAATAGAATACAAAAATTCAAGATTAATATTAGATATATTTAAATGTGTTTGTATTTATCCCCAATGAGCAAGTCTGAGGTGACTGTGGTGAGGGAAACCTTGAGAGGAACCAGACTCAAAGGGGAACCTCATCCTCATATGGGTGACACTGGAGGGTGTGATTATAAATATACAGTCTGTCAAATGTTGTATTGATGCAAAAGACCACATGGAGCTGGCATCTCCTCTTTAGTATTGCAGAGTCTAACCAGAGCTGGTAGATCTCTAGGTGCCTCATTTCTCCTCACCATGGCAGTATTTGCATTAAATTGAACTTCCTGTCAGCTCCAACCAGTGTGGACATTCTCTTTAGATCTCTTTTATACTCCCTGGGGTATTTTTTGGGGGGTTTTGGGTAACTCTAGACACTAAATCAGTCATTAGCTAGCTGAGCTTTCAACAGATTAATTGAAGGAATTGTAACTGTTTTTTAATATATAGACCAAAAGAAAGTTAGTGGCTTAAAGAATGTAATGGTCAAGGTTTATATATTAAAATGAAATCTACCCTACTGACTCACATAAAGGTGAAATTATTGTATATGCAAAATATACATATGTTTGCAATGTTGTTGTTTATTAAATAACACTTTCAGTCTGTTAGCCAAACCGCTTGGTTTAAAATGCTTCAGGTAACAATACTGATCACATGGCCAGTGGCAAGGAACGTCTTTATCGTTAGCACTGAAAAGAGGGTTTAGTTCATCTGTAGAACCTTGGAAATATGTAGATAAATACATACCCTGACTTTTTATATTGTATTATTTATTATTCTGTTGGCATGACTAGCACTTCTTTCCTTATCTTTTGCATTAAAAAAACCCCACAACCTTTTGAAACTTTTTCATTGTAACTTTGAAAAAATGTTTTAAACTCATGGTATCTTAAGTATGTAACCTAGTGAGCCAGCATTAATGTATTCAATGTTAGAGATTTAAGCACTTATGTTCGTCGCTCTGGATAAGGGCGTCTGCCAAATGCTGCAAATGTAAATGCATGAGTAAGTTTGCATTAGTCTTTATTTTTGCTGTTCCTTAACGTTTCCGTGGAAGCAAAAATGATTGTTTGCGCCATTTCTCCTCATCTTCACTCTCAATGAACTGGATTAAATGGTCAGCCTTGTATGGGAACAGATGAATTTGATTTCCTTTCAGATTTTCACTGGCTGTTTTTCATCAATGTACAAAAAATGTCGCTAGATGGTGAACACTAATTGGTCATTCACAGCAGAAAAGAACGACTAGTAGAGGCTAAGATTAGAGGTATAGTCACTGAGTGCCATAATGAGTGAGCATCCAGTCAGTGGATAAAATCTTATTGTGTGCAAGAGGCTTAACTTTAAGCTTGCTTCTGCAATTTTGCCTTCAAACATTTGGATGTGGAACCTAGTAAGCAGAATTATACTACATGTAAAAGCTAACGTGAAAAGTGATTATTGTTGTCTAAGCTCTCTTACGTAAGAGTATGATACTTTTCTGGTATCCTTGGAGTGTCACTCTAACGGACATGAGAGAGAGTAATAACATCCCTCCCATCCAGAATGCAGGGACAGTTCTGTACATCATGACCCAATATATAAATGCTGGTTGTTTTTGCCTTCATATTAGTGGAATCGGGTGTGAAGGTTATGTTTGTTAAAATAGGAGAGTATCGGACATTTATTCAGCTGGAGTAAATTCTTTATCTTTGTTTGGGTCACTGTGGTATCATACAACATGACATTTTATTAAATAAATACAATGAAATTAAATGAGAATTGCAGGTGTTCCTCTAATCAAGACCCTCTGTGAAGGTGTAGGTTTACTCTTGCAGGGTTCCCACGCGTCCTGGAAAACCTGGAAATCCTGGAAAATTAATGCCCAATGTTCCAGTCCTGGAAAACACATGGAAAATGAGAGAAAACATAAATTGTCCTGGAAAAAATCTTGTTGTCCTGGAAAATTATTATTTTTAAATGTTCTTGATCATTTAAAGAACAGTTTACAACTGGTCGAAACAATTAACGTTAGTAACAGAAAGCGATCTGTTCAGGGACGCTGAGTTTTGACTGGTTTTTTGTTATGCTGTTTACTCTCGCTGTGTTGGCGGTTTCGGGTGCTAGGAATGGTTTAAGTGCTCGAATGTTTTCAGCAAATGGTGACGGGTAAGCAGGTTATATTAACCTTGTTAATCTGAATATCATGTGCAAGGGGAATGCACAGCAAACTAAAGCATGCTTGACAGCATTGGCCTGAGAAAGGAAAGGGTATTAATATGTGCGGTCTTTATATTTTATAATTGTTGAAATTTCATTCACATGACAAATCGTCTTTAAAAGTGTAGTTAAGTAATAGCCATAAAGTGTACATTGTTTTTAAGACTTCTGTAGAGAAGAACGTATTACTTTAGGCCGTGAATCTGTGAGCCTTGTCTTTTTTTGCTAAATTTGAAATGTCCTGGAAAAGTCCTGGAAAATGATCTCTGAAAAAGAGTGGGAACCCTGTCTTGGTTTCTCAAAGACTCATGTTGCCACGAAGATCAGAGTAACACACTGACAAATATTTACTGCATACGTTATGTACACAGATGCCTCCGATTGACTAGCATCACTGTTAATGATACGGAAGTTGCCTGTGGAATTGTCAGGATTTGAAATCACAAACTTTCAACCAAGAATCTGATAGATTTCTGATGATGGAGATATTCTTAACTACCTCCAAGTATGTTAGCAGAGTTATTCTTTCTCTTATAGTTAGTGGGTTAATTTGGTTGGTGGGTAATTTGGTTAATTATAATGTTTTAATTAAGTGAGTCACAATATGATTTTAATATATAGAAGTAACTCAAATTGCATTACCAGTAATGACCAGAAAGCTGTATTTAAATTTCCGAACTGTTCAGTGTGTGTTGTAGAAAAGCTAATGTACACTATGACTGAAGAATTTAGTTGCAACAGTGTTTGCTGACACATGACAGCATGTCTGTTTGCCTCATTCCACCATATGGATTGTAGTGCTTACATAAATGATTTAAGGAGACTGTGTGGTGTCCTGTATTGTGGGGCTGATTCGTGAGAGAAAGTGCTTAAACCCTGTGGTGCTATGTGATTGCTTTACTTAGCTTTCCTGTTGTCCAGAACATAACGTGTGCTCCCACTTTACTGCTACAACATGGGTCATAAAAATAATCAGCGCCTTGTTTGAGTCCATGTTCCAAAACATTTATTTGTCTGCTTTGAACATTTACATGCATTTTTTCTAACCGCATACACTCATACACCTCACCCTCCGTTTCTATTTGCGTGCTGGCATAATTAGGCTTTTGCATTACAGGGCCATGTGGCTGGGTCTCGCCGGGTGCGAGATGGCCATGGCGTCCTTTCAAGTCTTAAAACATTTCCTAAACAGCCTCTTTCTCCTGCTGCTGGCATTTGTCACAGAGTGCCATCTTAGAACTGGCCTAAAGTGGGCACATCTGCCAAGCAGGTTCCTGAACACACCCCCTCTTTTCTGACAAGACCTCATATTGGTTGCAGCTGATTTCTTGTTTGTGAAAGAAACTAATTACTTCAAGCCTTTTTGATTAAGGGTGAGGATTAATGGATGTTTACTCAGCACCAGTGTTTGATAGATGAGTTCCTATTGGCAGTAGCTTAAATAAAGCTAAATACATGTAGTTGGAATTGTTTACAAAGATCTTCTCTACTCTTCTACTCTGAAGAAGATTCAGTAGAACTCGTAATGGTGCCAGTATTAGAGCTCTGAGAGTGTGCAATATTTTCCCAATACATCTTCCTCTCCTTTAACAGCCTAGAAAGTGCTGCAGGGAGGATACTGTTATTCACTTTCAACTAATTATGAGGTTACAATGAAATAACAAGAAGAGTCAGGTGTTGGGCTTCACCACACAGATTCACATGGATTAAAATACAACAGTGTATTATGATGTGCTCTGTCTAGCGTTTTAGTACTTTGTCTGTCTATCCAAAAGTCCAAGGAAACTCATGCTAGACCTCCACCATCAAATTACATTGAGAGACAGATATGGGCAATGGTATAAAACCATTTCCAAAGCTCCATTATTGTAAAATGAAGTTTGGACACCCAGTACACCTCTAATGCCCCTTTTCCACCGAGGCAGTTTGAGTGCTGGTTCGGAGCCAGAGCCTAATTTAGAACCAGTTCTTTCTTTTTCGACACCCAAAGCACCGGCCCTGAACCCAGAAAAGTGGTTCTAAAGTAGCACCAAAACATTGCTGGTCTAGACTTAATAACCGCTTGTGTCGGGGCGGTGGGCGGGGCTACTGTTAGCGCATTTGATAATGTACCTTAAGTATACGAATGTTTAATACACTTTTACTTTACCGCAATATGATACATTATCAGCACACATGCCTCCGCCTTGTGTGTGTGGAGTTTGCATGTTCTCCCCGTGCCTCGGGGGTTTCCTCCGGGTACTCCGGTTTCCTCCCCCGGTCCAAAGACATGCATGGTAGGTTGATTGGCATCTCTGGAAAATTATCCGTAGTGTGTGATTGCGTGAGTGAATGAGTGTGTGTGCCCTGCGATGGGTTGGCACTCCGTCCAGGGTGTATCCTGCCTTGATGCCCGATGACGCCTGAGAGGCTCCCCGTGACCCGAGGTAGTTCGGATAAGCGGTAGAAAATGAATGAATGAATGAAATCAGCACACATGATAGTAGGTAGCTACATGCTAAGGCTAACTTTTTTCTGTGTTAATGATAAAATAATGTTATGTACTTTCTCGATTACAACCTCCGTTTATACAGATTACATGGAGCTGCACGTACACGTTGGATTCGCCGCGTTTGGATGTTAATGTAGGTTAACAAAACTATGAACATAAACAGTAAAGCAACATCCGCCATTGTTGATGTTGTGTTTGTGTTTGTGTTCTTTTTGGTGGAAAAGGGGTATAAGAGCTCTCCAAGCTTAGTAACCAGGCTAGAAGGTCTTTGGCCATGGAGGAGACTAAGATCCTAATGGTTACTCTAACAGAGCTTCCGAAGTGCTCTGTAGACATGTGAGAACCTACCAAATAAGACCATCTTAGAAAAACGATGTCAATCAGAGCTGATTGACAGATAGAGTGGACGAATGGAAGCCATTGTGATTAAATTAACTTTGGATTAATTGGACCAAATCAGGGGACAACTGACAAGAACTATTGGCTGCATCCAATACTACATCCATTGGATACTCCATACTTAGCTGGGTGAAGAAGCGTAGGAAGGCAGGGAGCAAAAACATATTCAAATTTTGGGGAAGCTTTTAAAAGACTTTCAAAAGATCTTCTGCAGATTGTATGACTCATAGCATTTGGTGTCCTATTATGATCGTTAGATAGTATTATGATCGTATGATGGTATGATAGTTGATTTTCGTGTCTGTTGTTTAGAAGTTGATGTTTCATTTTCCATCATGGTCACATCTGACTACATACAAGATTGTTTTGTTTACCGCCACTCCACATCAATGTCTTATCTATCCTTTATTCTTTTCTGTTTCATCTTCTTGTTTATACTGGTGTCAAATAACTTAAACAAATAAATGATGACTTAAACCTTTTCTAGAATGTTTATTCATGTGCGAGCTGTTTGAGGGTGTGACGAGTGGCCCTGGCATGTTGATAGAACATTGTCTTAATTCTCTATGGCTTCGAAAGGCTGGAAATTGAGGTCAAGGCCAATTCCAAGGTTAATGACATCGTCAATCTGAGGCAGCCTCCTTTAGCCTCTGTCATCCATGTGTGCCGGCTGGGCCACCCACAGTCGAACACAAAACAGCGACTGTTTAAACCAGTGGCCAGGTTCACGCTCTATGTCTAAAACATGTGTTTGGCTAGCCTGTGAAGGCACGGACGGACATGATTGTTCATATGCTGCCTGCTTGTGTACCTGCCATCAGTTCTGGTTTACTGATGCAGAAGAATGTGTTTATAAGCAAAGGAGAGAGAGAGAAGCAGACTGTGTGTGTTTGTGTCTGTGTGTGTGCTTGTTTCTAGAACAGAGGATGAAAGCAGACCAAAATTTGCTCTCTTTCTCCTATATTGTGAACGAAGGATCAAGGGAAAATGATCACTGGCCAGGGTGACTGTGGCTGTTATAATGCACAGTGGGAATAGCGCTAACCGCTAATGTTCAACACCACCCCTCTCACTCATGTTTACGGGATGTAAGACAGGAAAGAAATGCTCATTCATGTCCAAGTGTGGTTGTGGTGCATTTACCCAGCACTGAATCATTACATCAGGGCAATTCATGCTGTGCACAAACACTAGCTTTGTTCCACTGACCAGGATCTGTACAGGTTCCTTTCCTTCGTACTGAACAATACATTTTATTTAAAAAATTAAACACCACTGCATGCTGTCACAGGAAAATAATCAATGTTGTGACAGTATGACGACATTCGATGTGGTACAGACTTCCTGTTACCACCCAGATGTTAATTATTTTCTTCTAACCACACTTCCTGAAATTGTTTATTCCTTTTATACCACAGCAATTTGCCAACACCAACAATCATTTTTATCCGTTTACAGTTACGGTTAATGTTGGGGAACGTCCACAACAAAAGTTTCTGCTATTGCTTATGTTCTAGCAGTTATAAACAGTAATTCCTTCACCAGTCTCTCTTTATTTCCTCTGCCTTGAAGTTCATCAGAAAAAAAAAAACAAATTTGACCAAAAAAACCGTATTTGACCAAAAAAACACAGTCCATGGCAGAGTTTTCCACGAGTCAGTGCTAAAACTGTTCCTTTATGTTTTCTAAAACGTCTTCTTTTTAACGGCTTCATATCGGCATTCACCGTGCAGGTTCAGTGAGTGAGATTTTACTATAGAAATTTAAACATATTAGACAATGCGGGGTGATGGTATCGATATCTGATTGTGTCAGAATTTGATATATCCTGTAAAGACCTGTAAAATATGGCAAATGTCAATATAAATTGTCACAATACTAGGATATATAATGAATGGAAAATTGTATTAGATATTCTCTAAATGCAAGTTTGTTGTTTCATTTAGGTCACACGAGATTGATTTATTTTTTTTTTAATGATGCCACAGCATCTGTTCAAGTTGTCTGTGAGCTCTTCCATGGAAATTCATTGCATGTGTAGCAGGTCAAAAAGATGCAGCCAGTTTGATTCTCGTGCCTCAGAGGAAGCATGTCACATTTCGTCCACCTGTATCAGTACATAAACACACATCACTTTAGTTCAGTTCAGTATTATTAGTTTAACCTTTTTACCAAATTAAAGCTGTTTTTCAGGATTTGTAAAGACACCTGGACATTAGTCCAATCGTAGGATCACTTATTTACCAGTTAAGATCTGCCCTAGAACCAGCATTATATACCATTTGCAGCACTTAAAAATTACAAAGCAAGCCACATGATGTTTCAATCTAATAGATCGCTAGATTGCAAAGCAACAGTGGTGGTGAATATCTTTACATATTTAAAAAGAAATCTGATTTTTGTGTAGCCCATAAGCTTAGAGTTTTATCCATTATATCTTTACTGAAGGGCATTTTAATCCCAAACAACGAATGCTTGCATTGTTTTATACAATTTGTGTGTGTGTGTGTGTGTGTGTGTGTGTGTGTGTGTGTGTATGTATGTAGTTTTTCTCAGTTTCACTAATCATAACTATACATAATACAAATCATTTATTGTGAAATGATTTTTTTTTTTATGACTCAAGGCTTGAGTTATGATCCTGATTTGTTTGATTTTCATGCACAGGTCCGGATTGCACTACAATTAGAGGATGGATCTCGTCTGCAGGGTTCTTTCCCTAGTGGCCACAGCCTATGGGATCTGCTCAGCCACTTCCCCCAAACCAGGTGCATAATTTTAGGGTGACAAATCAGTGCTAATTTGTGACCCATGTTTATGTTAAGTGTCTTTATAAGGTGCTGGACCTCCGTGAGTCACAATATCAGTGAAGTGTGCCTTGGCACAGAGTGTCTGATGAAGTGATGACTACCATTCTGCCAAGAAGATAATCCTGACTACTATAAAAGCATTCATTAATAAGTCGCTCAAAAATATCTCCTAGTTGTTGAATTTGGTTGAGAACCAGTGAGTGTGAAGGCCATTCATGTATTTAAACCGTTCAGTGAGCCCTTGTGTCCTGTGGAGGGAGGCAGGGTCATCCTGGAACAGACCACTTTCACCAGGATGAGGTGAAGGTGATTAGTCACATGAACCTTATATTGATGGTTCTTTTCTCTAAAGCAGTGCGGTCTGGATCTCCTGAGGACTGAGAGAAGCATAGCCAGGAAGTGCAGAATATTCAAGATTATTTTAAAGTTGCTTAAACCCACCATTGTTACTCAATGAGTTACTCAACCCACCATTACAACTAAACTTTTGATTTGCAATTACGGCATTTGACAGAAGCCCTTATTTAGAGTGACTTACATTTATTTCTTTTATACAGCTGAGCAACTGAGGGTTAAGGGCCTTTTTCAAGGGCTTAGCAGTGGCAGCTTGGTTAACCCGGGAATCAAACTCACAACCTTCCGATCACTAGTCCAACGCCTTAACCACTGAGCTACCGCTTCTTTATTTGACACGTAGGCCTGTATATATATATATATATATATAGACAACTTGCCCTTAATGTGTTCTCTTGGTGGAAAGGAATGTAACGGCTCTACTATGCAAACCTGCCAACCCTTGCATGTTTTGAGTAATTACTTTCTCTCTCAGAACAGACCAAAAGAGTGTTTTTCTTTCCCCTCCCTACACAATAAAAATGTCAAACTAGCAAATTGACATGACTCTGAAATGAGTGGCCATTACACAGATTGTTAATGTTCTGATATTAAATGACACCCCTTTGATTCCCATATTAGTAATCTCATATTAGTACTGTTTTTGCTTGTGCTTTTATCTCGTCTTGATTTTACTGCTTGAAAGTAAAGGTGCCCTCTTCAAGGTAAGTGGAAAATGTTTTCAGTTAATGTTTTGACATGAAAAAATAAAAATAAAAATTGACCTAGTATGAAGAATCAAATCTAACCCTTTAAAAATGAAAAATGAAATTCATTTAATATTAGAAAGTGTTATTATTAGAAACTCAATTTTCTAATGGACCTCTGAGCACATGTGTTCACACAGTGTGTGAGTGTGTGTGTGCGCATGTGTATGCATGTGGTTTTACAGTAACCAGAACATTCTTTAAGGGAGGACTCTTGTCTGCTTTAGTTAAATTGTACACACTAGACAAGTTTACATGCACATTTTTTATTCGTTGCTGTATGTAACATCTTTTCCCGAGAGTAGACAAAACAAAAGGGTGCATGTAAACATTTCCACTGCTCTCAGGTAACAAGTGGACCAAATCATACCATAATCTCCCCACAGCAGATCAGATCAGATCCACTGATCCCCTCCTTCTTATTTGATATCATATATTTATTACTAAACCGGTATACCATATGAACTGGAAACGGTGTATGTGTGAGAGTTACCAGTTTATTAGGTGAACAGATTTTATAATTATTAAACTGGAAACTCGGGGTTAGGCGGCATTTTTAGTGCTTTCTGTGTCTGTATCTTCAAAGACTGTGGGGAACAACCTTGTCATCAGCAGCATCAACACTAACCTTCATGTGCCTTTGCTGTGGTTTTTTGATGTATGCCATGTTGTGCAAACTGTGAATACTGCATAGGTTTCTTTTCCAACAGCAGCCAAACCCTCTCAGATCCCCCACCATTGATCTCACGCCACACCCTCTTTCTCAGCAGACCTCACCCACACCGCTAGGTTGCTTGGCACCTGTTCTGAAGTCTTGCTCTTGTTTGGCCGTGTGGACTGGCTGCCAGCCAGTGTGTTCTCTCGTCTGTCTGCCTGCTTTTCATCACTGACATCATTACAACTTAATTCTCTCCCTTTTTTCCACTGAAGCTTCCAGTCTTGGAATTCTTAAGGACAGCAATGAGAAGGGAACAAATTGAGTGTTTCTTTTGCTGTGATTTTTTTTTTTTTTTTTTTTTTTTTAATTTTATGTCCCAGAGGGAACTCATGCATGTAATCTCAATCTGTTTGATCCTTGAGTCAGAAATGGGCTAAAATGCGACAAATGATTCACTTTTTCTTACACTCTGATTTATAGATAATAAACATTTGTCAATCTGGGAAAGTTATTCATATTGTGTGTCTATTTGTGTTTCTTTTCCTAATAGAATATCCAAACTGGAGGTGCCAGGAGCCACACCAGTCTGTGTTTACATGAGAGATGAGGTAGGATCCTTCATTTTGTATTTTATCCCCTTTTTAAATCTTTCTATTTTAATCTGGTGATACATTTTATTAGGATGTGTTGAGATATTGGTGTGTGTGTGTGTGTGTGTGTGTGTGGGGTCTTTTGCAGGTCAGTGGAGAAGAGGCTCTTAAGAGGACCACTCTGAGGTCTCTAGGCCTAACTGGTGGCAGTGCCATACTGAGGTCAGAGCCCACTAGATTAGAGCCCACTAGACTAGGTTATCAGTGTAATGTTCATTGGAAATGTTGCCATAAGTTTAATTTTTTTAGCAGAAGCTGCCGGTTTAAATCACTCATCCAAACAGTAAACCCAACAATGATTTTATACCACAGTGCTGTTGAATAGTTTTTATATATTTGGTCAAAAAGTTTTCTTGTTTTTTTTTTGAAAGCAGAAATGAGAGAAGTGCTGTAATTAAAATCCCAGGTTTATATTTAATTATATTTACTATACGAACATCTCATTTACAGGGACTTGTTTTTAACAAAGATTGATTTAATTCATGTTTATTAGAAGGTGTGTCTGTCTCGATTCTTTGTAAACAGTAAGTTTTCCACCAAAGATGGAGGCTTCAAGATGGAGGTCTTTTTGTGTTCAGTTTCACGACTAGCTGTTTTTTAAACTTAGAAACTTCAGTGGAAAGAACAGTGGTTGGGAAAAAAAACAACATGCTTTGGGTGTGTTAAATATGAAATAACAAAAATTTAAGGTCATTTCAGATGCCGACTAGGATCTAATTCCTGGGAGGTTTTTGTGTGTGTGTGTGTGTGTGTGTGTGAGAGAGAGAGAGAGAGAAGTAAGTCACTTTTATGTTAAGATGCTGGAACTTGTACCTCTCTGTTTAGATATGTACTGAAAGCAAGTAACACTCCAGGGAACAATGAGCCCATGGAGACAGGTGCCACCCTAGCTGACACAGCTGCCCCTGCATCCCAGCTTCCTCCTGCTGTTAAGACCATGCAGTCTGATCTGCCAGATGAACCCAAGCCTGCCCCAGTACCTGCGGAATCCCCTAGTCCTCCTTCTCAAAACCCCAAAGATGCTGCCCAAATGTGCCAAGCACTTCCTGTACAACAGGAACAGGCAGACCTGCCTCGAGACCAGCAGCAAGTTGTGCGGCCCAAAATCAAGCAAGTTGCTATTCAGATGCCTCAGGAAGCCAGTTCTGTGCCACAGGTGGACGAAGAGCAAGCAGGTCCGTCCCACAAATATCATTCCCACTCAGTTACGGCCAGCAACTTTGTGCCTTTCTCTGGTGGCGGGCAAAGGCTTGGAGGAAGTGGAGGTGATGAACAGAGAGCCTGCCTTTCACCGGCTTCATCGTCTTCCTCACCACTCTCCAGTGGGCCTCCAAAAGCCAAGAAGGCTAAACCAAGTCATGAAGTCCAGGTAAGAGCCAGAAGGACAAAGAGCACAAATCCATTTTTTTTCAGCTCCAGGTTCATGGGGTTTGTTTGCTGAACAGGGAACAGTAACACAGTTCCATCCACCCAGAGAGCACCAGTTACACTGTCTGATAGCTTCAGCGTTGTCAGGATTTGATAGCTTGTGATCGTGTTTAGAAAACGCACCTCAACCTCTTCTTTATTGCTAGGTTTATTTTAACAGTGAGAGACAGAATATCAACAAAAAAAATCTAAAAACAAAACATTAAAGATTAAAGATAGGTTATAAATTAATTTGTATTTAATAAAATAAGTATTTGATCCCCTACCAACCACAAATTAGTTAGGTCCCTTTAAATAAGTACTCCTAATCTCAACTCATTATGTGTATAAAAGACTCTCTCTTCTATTCAAACCTCTCCACTACCATGGGCAAGACCAAAGAGCTGTCAAAGGATGTCAGGAACAAGACTGTAGACCTGTACAAGACTGGAATGGGCTTCAAGACCATCAGCAAGAAGCTTGGTGGGAAAAAGGCGTGCAATTATTCGAAAATGGAAGAAATACAAGATAACAATCACACTCGCTCTGGCGCTCTATGCAAGTTCTCATCTCCTGGGGTAATGATGATTCCCAGAAAGGTGAGGAATCAGCCCAGAATTATATGGGAGGAGCTTGTTAATAATCTCAGGGGAGATGGGACCACAGTCACCAAGAAAACCACTGGCAACACACTTTGCTGTGATGGATTGAGATCCTGCAGTACCCACGAGATCCCTTTGCTTAAGAAGGCCTGTCTGAAGTTGACCAATGAACACCTGAATGATTTAGAGAAGGATTGTGAAATGTGATGTTTTTAGATGAGACCAAGTTTTAGCTTTTTGGCATCAATTCGAGTCGCCATGTTTAGAGGCAGAGAAATGCTGAATACTGTATGACCCGAAGAACATCATCCCGACTGTCAAACATGGAGGTGGAGATATTCTGCTTTGGTGCTGTTTCTCTGATAAAGGGTACAGGAAGACCTATAAGCGAGGCCGTTTACCACAGAATCTTGGATGAGAACCTTCTAGGCTCAGACAGAACACTGAAGATGGGTCTTCCTGCATTACAATGACCCAGAAACTACAGCCAAGGCAACAAAGGAGTGGCTCAAGAGGAGCCATGTTAAGATCCAGGAGTGGATCTGTGGAAGGGGCTGAAGCTTGGATTTGGAGAGGTAAAATGTGTAAAGTGGAGTGGACCAAAATCCCCCCTGAGATGTGTCCATACCATGTTGACCAACTACAGGAAATGTTTGACCACTGTGCTTGCCAACAAGGGTTTCTTGACCAAGTATTAAATCATATTTTGCTCAATCAAATAAAAATGTCATTTATAACCTTTATTTAATGTTATTTCTTGATTTTTATTGATGTTCTGTCTCTTTCTGTTAAAATAAACCTAACATAAAATTATGGACCGTTCATTTCATTGGAAGGGAGTAAACTAAAAACAAAAAATCAGCAGGGCATCAAATCATTATTTCCCCCACTGTACAGTATATCATATCATCGTTCTATTTTTGAGGGTGGGGTGTGTTGCGATGGAGGTGCTTTATTGCTAATGTATTTCTTTCCCCTATTTTCCACCTGTGCTGGTGATGGCTTTGAAGTAGTGTTGTGATGGAAAAAATCCATTTGTGGCTGTTGTGTCTACTGAGCGATTGTCATACATAAGCAAACATGCACATGATCCTACATGCACAGACACAGAGCCAAATCTTAGTGAACAATCTGAAGTTCCCAGTCACATGGGATGTTCACGTCTCTTCCTTTCTATCTCTTTTCACTCAGTTAAACCCATAGTAAATAATGGTGCTCTCACTTCTCTCTATCTAGAACAGAAAGATGTGGTCCAGGGTTGGACATCAATTGAGTTTCTCTCATTCTCTCTTTTTTACTGACCTTTGATTTTCTTTTCCTCTTTTTGGTTTGCAGCAATCTTCTAGTGCCACGTGCAAAGAAAAGGACTCGGAGGATACAGAGGAATATCTGGAGGTAGAACAGGGATATCTACATATCAGCTCACACTACAGTTGTCCTTGTTCTTAGACACACACACACACACATGTACATAAACACCGTCATTCCAGGACTTAGATTCTAATGGTCTGTGGCTCTTGTCTTTTATGACACAATAACTCTTTCTTCACACAGCTTCAATGTTAGGATTTTCGAATAACTTTTTAGCTCCTACCAAAAAGAATGAAATCGTAAACATACATATTTGATACATTTTATGATGGCTTTAATGAATTCTTGTTGAGCTGATAATTAAGTGTGCTTACTCCCTACCCGTTTCATACTGCAGCCGATGGACAGGGAACCGCTTGTCTTCCACCTGGACACAGCAGCACAGCGGCAGTGTGATGACACGGAGCTGCCAGACGAGTTCTTTGAGGTGACTGTGGACGATGTGAGGAAGAGGTTCTCACAGCTGAAGAGTGAGAGGTGTGTGTTCAGTGAGATGATGAGTTAGTAAACACTCCACGTTTTGTCATATAATTAGACTGTTTTACTGAACAAAAAAGCAAAGCACCTTCTGCTTTGTGGTGGATAGTCATGCATTTATTAACTCACCAAAGAAGCAAATAAAGCTCTTATGTGCTGCCCAGACCCAATATGTTGCTTGGAAGCCTAACTATCTATGCAAAAAAAAATCGAATGAAATAAAGTATGATGTTAGATGTAAGCTAGTACACCAGTGTCCACTAGCCTCAAGGTAGTGGCTTCTTAATGTGTCTTGTGCACTTTTTGTTTTTTAAACACTTATTTGTGTAAACTACCTGTGTCAGGGTTGTGATGATCTCCTATCACGTTCATGATAATACTACATGGTTTGAACATAAGGACCTGCATCTTGTTTGGGATTGATCAAGAGAGAGGCGCAAACACGGGAGACGGAAGCAGAGAGAGAAGCGTGCACGCTTGTGGCTTGGTGACCTTTGCCCTCCCACCCGTGCATGCTGTACTCTTGAGACAGGCTTTCATTTGGAAGCAGGACAGTTATTCTGGCTCTAAATTACTGCCTTTCAACCCCACTCACACACAGGCAGTGCAGCACTACATAAAAAAAACACTTTTTTTGGGGTTGGTTTTAATTTTTTAATTTTTTTTTTTTAAGTGTGTCCCTATGCAGGCTGCATGGGGAGACTGTGAGATATTTGTATGTCTGTGTGTCTCTCACAGTGTGTGTGTCTCTGTGTGAGACAGACACACACAGACACTGTGTCTGTGTGTGTCTTTCTGTGTGTCTCTGTGTCTGTGTGTCTCTGTGTCTGTGTGTCTCTGTGTGTGTCTCTCTGTGTGTCTCTGTGTGTGTGTGTCTCTGTGTGTGTGTCTCTGTGTGTGTGTCTCTGTGTGTGTGTGTCTCTGTCTGTGTGTGTGTGTGTGTGTGTGTGTGTGTCTCTGCCTGTGTGTGTATATGTCTTTGTCTGTGTGTGTGTGTGTCTCTGCCTGTGTGTGTATATGTCTTTGTCTGTGTGTGTATATGTCTTTGTCTGTGTGTGTATATGTCTCTGTGTGTGTCTCTGTCTCTGTGTGTGTCTCTGTCTCTGTGTGTGTCTCTGTCTCTGTGTGTGTCTCTGTCTCTGTGTGTCTCTGTCTCTGTGTGTGTCTCTGTCTCTGTGTGTGTGTGTCTCTGTCTCTGTGTGTGTGTGTCTCTGTGTGTGTGTGTGTCTCTGTGTGTTTCTGTGACTCTGTCTCTTTCTGTGTGTTTCTGTGACTGTCTCTGTGTGTTTCTCTTTGTGTGTTTCTGTGACTGTCTCTGTGTGTTTGTGCCTGTGTGTTTGTGCCTCTGTCTCTCTGTGTGTCTTTGTGTCTGTGTGTTTGTGTCTCTGTGTGTTTGTGTGTTGCATGTTTTTTGTTTGCTATGCGTGCATAATACCATTTGAGTGTTACCACAGCAGACATGCTTCTGTGACCAAAGGCCTCATCTCTGTCTCGGCTCTTTGATCTGCTCAATGTGTGTGTTTGCCTGTCTTTATGTAATGCATGTCTGTGTCTGCTCTCTGTTTTTGCGGTGGTATTTGTTGTTTTGCCATAGTTTGTATCTGTGTGCCTGTGTTTATGTGGATGGTTGCGTTTGTGCTAATTAAACTTTTAGATTTTATTTTTATGTATTAACAAACCCAGTACCGTTCTTCTTCAAGGTACAGTCTGGCAAAAAATAAAAAATGATTCAATTTCCATACACTACAAATATCTGTACTGACGCAACTTTAGCTACCACTTAATGTCAGATGTAAGTAAATGACCAGATCTTCAGATGCATATCACTGAACTATACAGTATCATTTATAAATATGTGATTTCAACTTAAATAAATGTAGTGGCTCATGTTTACAGGCTCATAGTGGAACTTTGAATCATTCATCTAACCAAATAAAATGAATCTAGTACCCATGTAGTAGATGTTATAAAGAACCCAGAACCGTATGATACAACAGTATACACAATGCAGAATAAATGTTAAATGCTCAGTTTGAAATCTCATGTCCCTACAGCTCTCCCGCCTGAGCAGGGAAATCCTCTTCACTCTAACTAATTTGTAATGATATTTTTTCTGGTTAGGATCCAGGCACCCAAAGGGGTTCCACCCACTTGGCTTAATTGGTAGGGGGTTTGCTATTGCTCCAATGGAAGATCAGACAGTCTGATGACATGGTTCTGTTACTTAATTGGTTCTAATTATGAACTATAAAAATTAAGGAACCACAAGGTTCTGTCTGTTGCTGTCTTTTTTTTCTTCATGTCTGCTCACATGCTGGCCTGTAATTTTGAGAATGATTAACGATCTCTGGATCAGTAATCAGATGCTTTTCTTTGTAATAGTTTTTATGAGTATTTTTCTGTCTTCCAGCTCTTACTTTTTTATTTTAGTGTATATTTTGTGTCTGTCTCTCAGGAGGGTGTTGGAAGAGGCCCCTCTGTTGACACAGTCTTTGAGGGAAGCTCTGAAGAAGGAGAAAATAAATAGATATCCCAAGGTGAGTCTACTTCATGTCTATGACGATACTCTGAAGCGGATTCTCCTGTCCGTGTAGCTCGCTCCTCTTGTTGCTCACTGATTTATTAGGTTGTTGACTAATAGTGCTCATTTAAGCCTAAATTTGTAGCTCACCCTTTTTTGAGATATCTTCCTGTTCTTCTGTGACTGCTGTTATTACATTTACACGATCACATCAACATTGAATGCTTCTGTATGAATGTTCCAGGTCGTGCTGAGAGTTCAGTTTCCTGACAGGCGGGTTCTCCAAGGGTTTTTTAGACCGCTAGAAACAGGTTAGAGTGCGATCTTTGTCTTTCTGAAAGACCATGCACTGCACAATTTATTTTAAGGAAAGAGCTATAAATGACCAACATGCTGATTTATTTTTTACTGCAATCTCACCTGTAGCAGACAAAGCAAAAGGCAGCCATTCTTTTCCTGTTCCACTGACATTATCAATTTCTATATTTCTAATTTTATGCAGATTAGTAATAATCATAATAATTAGTAATTAAACTTCACGTTCAAGTGCCCCAGTATTGCAGGTGTTGCGAATATATTTTTGTGACAATTTCCATGACTGGAAGAAGCAATTGAGGGTTAAGGTCCTTGCTCAGGGGCTCAGAAGTAGCAGCATGGTGGACCTGGTATTCAAACTCACAACCTTCTGATTGGTAGTCCAACACCTTTTTATAACTAGTCTACCACATCCCAATTACTTCTTCTAGGAATGGTTCACCTTGTTCAGGGTGCAGAGTACATTAGTGTACCAAGTGTGCTCATTGCAGTGATCAAGATTATGTACTACTTCTATATGTGACACCATTACTTCATACACTTCATTGTGGAAGCTAGCCAATGTCAGCATCATCTCTGCACGAATTATGCCGAGGCTTTAAAAGCCAAACGCTACAGTTACATATGTTCCTGGGTTTTATTTTAGGAGATCAGAATGCATTTTTATATTAGACAGTATTTTACAAATTTTACTCATAACATTGGCAGTTTACACACATGGGATCATGCAGTGATATAGAAATATTTGTAACAGTATTCCTGAGGAACATTCTTTGGAAATTTTTATCTTTTTGGAAATTTTTCTCAATTGTGTTTTAAATTGCAAATATAATTACATGATATACATACTTTATACTGTCCTAACTTTTGTCTGTTAATGATGTTATATAAAAGTGGACTAATACATGTGAGTTTTCTTTGTAGTTGCTCTTCTGAAGCAGTTTGTAAGGACTCATCTACAGGATCCTGATCTCCCCTTTTACCTGTGTGAGTGTAAAGATACCGTAAAGACACGTACACAATGGGAGACCATCATTGCACCCTATACTATTTTTATATTTTGATGTTATATATTACAATATCGTAAGTGTATCTTGAGAATGTCAAAATTATCAGTATTTCCTTAATATACCAGTATTCATTATTATAAGAATTTCCTATTTAATATTTTCTAGAAACCAAAGACTATTTTTCTAACTTTTTTTTAAGCTTAAAATGTTCTTGTTCTCTTGGCAGATCATTTATCTTAATTCCAAGCAGTAATTTCTAGAAAGAAGCAAAAGTATATCGTCGCTGTCGGGCGGAAACCTCGTATGTCCAAATTTTGTCAATTTCATATTTTTTCACATATCGATGCTATTGGTCAGTCCCCATGTGGGTCTGTTATTTTTACAAGTTATTAACCAATCTAAAGTCTTGAAAATAACTTGACCGCAAATCTCATAACTCCATTGGACACTTCAACTGTCCACCTCTTCCTCACTCCGCGGGAGAGCTTCGCGGCATATTTCTCCTCAAGAAGAGTCGAAACGAATCAACACGTCTTCTGAGGTAAATGTCTTCAAAACACTGGGCTCAAAGAAAAAAAATCTTGACCCCCGCTAGTTCTGGTGCTCGTCTGAGGACAGGAATTTAGCGCAAGACATCTAATCCACTGCAAACTAAACTAAACCCTGTGCACTGCAGATAAGGTACGGCGTTTTTTTAATTTCCTGAAAAATAACGGTTTTGGAGATACGAGGATTCCCGCCTGACAGCGACGATATGCTAAAAGAATAAGAAAACTTGAAGCTTAAAAAGTATTTAGTAGTAATTATTAACATAACTTCATAAAAATAAATATAGTTTTATTGGAATCTTAGACTAAGAACTAGTTGATAAATTGGACTTAATGTAAGATGATATATGGCTGTCGTTTTTTGCAGTGTAGTGGTGTCTGTGTAAACTGAGGTGGGTGTATGATCATGTTCTTTTGTCTTGCCAGTCATTGCACCTCCAAAAACCAAGCTGGACGACCCCAGTGTTACTCTGTTTCAGGTGAGACACAGGTTGTGTTTGTGTGTGAGTGGACATGTGAA
This sequence comes from Tachysurus vachellii, assembly GCF_030014155.1. Classification (NCBI taxonomy): domain Eukaryota; kingdom Metazoa; phylum Chordata; class Actinopteri; order Siluriformes; family Bagridae; genus Tachysurus; species Tachysurus vachellii. The sequence goes on from NC_083460.1 coordinate 36,168,277, forward strand.
CATGTGCCTAGCTTTGTGGAGCGCTGTCATCCACATCTGTTTTTGTGTATTAACATTTGCATGTTTGGTTTCTATTATGAATAAAAAAATTTACTCCCATGGCCCCCTCAACTGCCCCCGCTACACATGCTAAAGTTCATTTCAGGTTCAGACATTATTTCTTTCTTCACAGATTTTGGGTTGGTTTTCCACCTGGTTGTAACATGTCTAATGGCACAGAGTTCACAAGCTGGGGCTTTGTCTCCAAATCACCGGTGAAAGCTTGCTTTGTGGTCAATGTGAAATTACATTGTGTTACATTTTTAGTAATTCTGGAACACGTCTGAGGCTAAAGTTAATAATCCCGTGGCTTTGTATTGCATCTGATGTCTCTGTGCTGGTACTGTACGATGTCCACAAAAGAGACAGCTTAACCTGTTTTGTTCAACAGTTCTTGGTGTCAAATTTTTATTTTCAGTTGCTTTGTACTTCTACTCACGACCACAGCAGGCATGGTCTGTGCTGTAAACTTACAGCTATTGTTTGGCCTCAGTTTTTTAGTACAATTGCATCTCAATATTTATAGGTCAAACAGAACTTAAAAAAAATACGACCAGATTTATAAGTTTCAGCACAGCTAACTATTTTTTTTCATCTCAATAAAATCTATAAATGACCAAGAATATTCACATATGCAGCTTATTTACATTTATTGGTGCACAGAAAGCGCCACAATTCAGAGATCGCTGAAAATAAGCAAATGATGACTAAATGGCAAAAGATCATCTCCAGAAACCTGAAGATGCCCCTTGCAGCGAGCCTGTCTATGGCTACCGTAGAGCCTCCCTAACTCTAACTCCACTTATAAGACACCATGTTCTAATTGAACAATCTCATGTGTTTTTTTTTTTTTTTTTATGAATTTGTTTTGGATTGCTTTCTTTTAAGAGTTTCAAAAGATTTATTGAAATGAATTAGTGATTTATATTTCACATCATAACTTCTTTATATACAATGCAGGAATTATTTGATGAAGGTTGGTCTGTAGGTTAACATAAACTCAGGAGATCTTATAGGATACTAAAGTTTGTTCATTCTAACCAGATTTGTGGATAAATTGCAGTTTTGTATATAAGGCTCACTCCAAGTCAGTTTGGCCTCAATTTTAACTTGTAAGGACGGTTGCTTTTATATAGAAATAGAAATTGAAGTAATTCAGTTGGTTTAGTTCAGGTGTTGGACATGACTTTACCTTTTCTATACTAGGAATCAGATTCACTGCTTGGTGCTGTATGATAGATTCTGCCAGTTTAGGTACAATAAATGCTTTCTAATACATACACTAACCGTCTGTAGTCTTTTCCCAGGATTTTTTTTTTTTTGTTTTAAATTAATACTTTTTTTTTTTTTTTTTTTTTTGGTTTAATCCCAAGAGCTCTGGGATTCATCATTTTATTATCCGAGCCAACATTCTGCAAGCTGTTGCCAAGTTACGCAAAGCATCAAAGAGACAGTGGCGACAGTCTTTAAGAACGTAGATCTGGTAGATAAACACATGACACAAACTCACTGTCATTCAGCATCACACACATTCATGGGATATAAAATCCCTTAGTGAAGGGTTATTATTGCAAATCTGAAAAGAAGAAAGAAAAAAAAAACAGCATTTCAGGGCTCAACATTGGCATCAGTGTTGATACTCTGTATTAGATCAGTGTATGCCTACTGCTTTTCTCTCTCATGCTCTACTCCAGACTGTGAGTCAAGACCAGGCTTTCAGTGGACTTATGGATTAGGTTAGCATCAGAAGCTTACTGGACCAGGAATGAGGGAGTGGTGGATAGTGTATAAAAAAAAAAAAAAAAAACAAGTATGTGGATAGAAGAGGACAGGCTGGCTTGAGGCACCTCTCTTCTCTGTTCAAAGGGAAAGGGCCGGAATGTTCTCTGTGTTTGCCCTGACCTCAGCTGGCTTTCATTTAGCCAGGTGGAAACTGGCATATGGGGGGTGCTTTGATCCCAACCCTTCTCTTTTTCGCTTTCTCTCTTTTCATGAGTCTGGGTATGCGACAGTTGTGTATAAAGTATCTGTCTGGAAATACTGATGCAAAAAACAGTTCTAGCTAACTTAGTTTTAGTAGTGATGCTCTTTAAAGAAGTCACTCGTATCTTACCCTGAATCTTTCCTTATTTCTGGATCTTACTGACCAGCACCAAGCATTCAAAATACATGCTGAAGATTTCTGCTGCTTCTTTCTTTTTCCTTTTTTTAAGGCCATTCTTTTTATGGGCCTTTTGATAAGCTGAAACTTTCAATTTTCCTAAATGTTTCGCTTTCCTAAAATAAACCTTCTACTTTTGTAATTGAGTAGTGTGTGTAATCCTGCGCATGGCTCTCTGGCCACTTGCTTCCCCAAAGCCAGCACTGTGATGGCTTATGATGGTTTTTTTAGACCCAGCGAACTCACTAGTTATCCATCTCTATGCACGCATCTATAAATACACACACACTCCTAGAAGATCCTACTTGTAGAATCTCTAGTTTTTAAATAACATCCGAAAAAACTGAAGATTGCCGCAGGAACCGCTGACTTGCTCCATTTTTGACCACTACAAGTGTGTCCCACAGAGTTTCCCCCACAAACACACGCACTCCGAGAGCCATCAAAACCCAGCCGAGAACCAAAACAGCAATGGCACGAGAGATTGCGGCAACCACAGGACATTTTGCATTCCCTCTTCTCTCTGTTTTTCTTTGTGTATCCAGATGGTATATAGACTTACTCCTTTGGTGTTCTCCTCTTGTTGTTTAATTACAGGGCATAAGGAAGGAAATTCTTTCCTTTATTGTGTATTTTCTGTGTCTTGTTTTCGTCTTCTGGAAGAGCGGGGGCTCCTTTGTAGTATCCCAAAGCGTTTGATTGGCTGCGTCTGTGCATGTATACATGTGTCTCTTCACACACAAACACCTTCAGCAGTTTTTTTTCCTTCTTCATCATTCTCACTTCCTCACTTGTTTGGTTTTCTTCCATCTTACTTCCTTTACCTTCTCGTTTCTCCCTCTCTCTCTCTCTCTCTCACTCCCTCTCCCTCCACCATACCCCCGTGCCCCTCTCTCAATTTTGTCTCTTTTTCTTCTGTCTCTATCTCTGTCACCCTCTATTAGGACTTAAAAGCATTAAAGGCACACAACAGAATCTTTAATCACTCTGTGTCATGTCACGGAAGGAATGTTTCCCATCACAGGCAGCCTTTGATACAACCCCCCACACACACCAGCCCCTCTCTCTCCCCCCCACCGCTCAAACGGGAGGCATTCGTGGCTTTGTGGGGACAGAATGCTTGGTAGCCCATTTAAACACATTGTTTTCCCCCTCAAAGAGCCCTAATAATAGCAATTAGGACACAGCTTTACCCATTATAGTGCCAGTGCAGGGTGCAGAGGGATACAGCCTTCATCCTTGCTCCAGTGTGCGAGAGAAAGTTTGAAGAAATTAAAGCCGCCTTCAATTTTACAAAATGAGATTTCATTATTAAAGCCTCTATCAACTTATATTCCTTAATAACTTATTTCTGTAGTGAATTTATTATCCAGTGCAAGATAAAGCTGATGCATTCAATTTTTTTCTTGCTTAGCCAGATAGACACCCTTTTTCCTCCATGAGTGACCCCAATCAAAACTGCATCTAGCATTGAATTACTACCTTTTTTTTTTTTTTTTTTTTAACCTTGCATTTTATTATAATCACAATATTTAACTGTAGCCCTGGACGTCTACACCTAATGCTGGAAAAGGTGAAAAAAAAAAAAGGTTTAATTAGCTTGTGGCCACCATTTGGTCATTTTACACACAGCACAATGCTGGTGTCATTACAACATGATGCTATGTTACTGTGTGGATTTTTTTTTTTTTTAGATGAGCCGAAAGCATAATATTGGGAGGTGCTGCTAGCGATCACTGTTATCTGACAGAGATGCCTAGTTAATACATTTTCACTTGACAGCTATTTGCTATTACAGCATGATAACAGATGAGTTCATTGTATCTTGAGGAATTAATAGCATGTCACTAGTCACTACTTTAATTTCTTTTCATCCTCTTAAGAAATGGGAAGCTACAGATTTACCCAGATTTAGGATTTATCCTGTGACAGGGAAGTGTTCTAGTGGTGTAAAGTTTAAGAGGGTATTGTGTGTGTGTGTGTGTGGACATTTATAATTTACATATACCTAAAATTAGGATTACTTAATGTATTACTTGATTTTATCATTTCATAAATAATTGGATTGAGATTGATGTCCAGATGGACGTTAGGGTTTCACACCAACAGGATTTTTTTGTAATGCAGTTTTAAATGCGTTTTACTATTTGGGTGCTCACGTTGTCTCTTGCTGTTTTTTGAGTCAATTCTGTACCCAGATCATGCCCGTGGCTTTGTTTGTTACCTTGCTTTGGTCCTGTAATTGTTCCATTTATTGGATACAGTGTGAAGTCCATGTTTATATTGACACGGTTGTGTTTCCTGTCTGCCCTCTCCTCTACCAGGCCAACCTCTTCCCTGCTGCTCTCGTGTACTTTGGCTCGGACGTGAAGACAGGTTTGTTCACAGCAACTTCCATTTTTGTTTTTCTCTTTTATCTTCTGTCCAAAGCAATGACCTTAAATTAATCCTGTTTACTGAAAGCACCCTCTCCCTAGAGGGCATCCTGGGTAACTGTAGCGCTGACACCGGATACGCCGTAATGTAGTGGATGCTTTAGTCTGCTGCGATTGAAGCAGTTAGTCAGTAATGTCACTCTTGTCATTTATGCAGAAGAATAGAAGCCAAGGTCACTGAGAAACATGTTATGCACTGTGTGTGTGTGTGTGTGTGTTTGACAGAATGCTATTTGCGCAGTGATCTTGTGGACAGCAGTGTCTCTGCCCTGCAGGCCGATGAGCTCATCGCTGGGTATGATATTTTTCACACTTTAACACTGCTGAAATGACTGCATATTAAAGGTATATAGGTGGAACAGCAGCAACACACATTATGCTTAACTTAATCATGCATCTTGACTTCTACAGGCCTGAAGAAACATTTCAACCAAAAATGTCCTCATTCCGCCTCATTCCAAATGCTCTCAATCAGGATTCTACTTTAAATTTTATTTTTTATTTTTTTAGTTTTGTAACAGAACTATGAGGCTAAAGATGGCAACTAGGTTGACATGCTAAAAATTGCATTTCTGCAAATTTGATCCACGTTATTATTCATTCATCATTTTTAATATAGATTATAGCTTCAATCTTTGGCCAGCTCAGCTAAATTCATAGTAAACCTTTTACTAAAAAGGAAATGATTCAGCCTTTAGATAATAAGATAAACCACACAACCAAGGCTTTCTAAAAGCAACAGAATTTTATACGAGTGTGTGGTGATCTAGAACCGGAGGAACTTTTGTAGCCTCACTGTAAAATTGGGAATCTATAGGGTTTTGTTTCTCATGAATTTATCCAACAATTGAAATAACAGACTGAGTGATTATGCAAATAGTCTGTTACATATAACAGTTTTGGTAATGATGGATTAAGATCTCTATTGATGTAAACAAATAACCCTGGAACTCTGTGCATCACAGACCACCAGATTCCCTGGAGCCCAAGTTTAATAACCATCATTTGAAAGAATTTTTCTTCTTGTCAACAACAATAGCCTCAAAGCTCAAGGCCAGTATTACAGAAGCAAACTTTAGGCACTGAACATGTCTTGGCAAAATGTAAGGAAGTTTTTGAAAAGAAAAATTTGGCCCAAACAATTTTTTGTATATGAAGCTAGTTACAACCCCACACAGTCAACTACACTGGCAAAAAGGTGTCTTTTATCTACTTTCGCATCTCTAACACACACACACACACACACACACATATACATACACACATGCACCAGCATTAGTCACTACAGTTTCAGAATGAACTTGTGCAATCGCTTCAGTGACTCTCTCTCCCCATCACTATACGCCGGCTGTTCTGCGAGGATAGTCATTGGCCTGGCTGGAATGCCTTTGAGGTTCAATCCAAATGGGAGTGTTGCACTGAAACCACAGGTGCCCCCTTCCTCACACACACCTTCATGACCCCTATTCCGCCCTCATTTCCTTGAACACCCCTCCCAACAATTTCTCATACAAATACATTTCCCCTCGTCCTCTCCTGTCTAAAGATAGACGCTCATTTCCTAGTATCGCTGCTCCATCACACACAAACACCATTCCCTCCCACCTGTCTCATTCACTCCTTCATCAGGGCGCACACACACACACACACACACACACACACACACACGTACGCTCTTCTCTAGGATTCACTTCAAAGAAGAAGCCATTTCCTGCTACTGCCTGGCATGACATGTCAGTATGATGACTTAATTTAACAATCAGATTTACTCTCTGTCACGCATTACGTTGTTGGAATACTTTATAGATTTAATTGCATTTGCCGTATATGACAGTTCATGAATCGGATTGCTCAGGAGTCATTAAATTATTTTCAATAACAGCTCTGACAGTAGCTTGTTTCTATAACACATTCATGGCAACCTGTAGTCTGTACGCTTACACCAAATAACATGTAACTGTTGATACGGTACTTTGAGAATTGTTTAGAACTTTTATAGAAGGACTCTTTGGTGTAAGCACTTTTTAATGGGCAGTTTTCAGAAGTCTTCAGGACAGATGACTTTGAAATTTGTGGTTACTCTGTAACATGACAAATCATTGTTTAATCGATTAAGAAAAAAGAAAGAGACGCGCGTGCGCACACACACAACCCCATTACTTCTAATATTTCTAAAATAGCATGTCCTGCTATGCTTTATTCTTTTCTTATGTAATAATTGTTTACTTTAAGACACATAACTTTAGTCAAAGCATGTGGTTTGTGGTGTTTCTGACTAAATGCCACTCATTGCTTGTACAAGAAGTGTAAGAAGTTCTAGTGAACAGTTCTAATAGGGATTTATTTATTTATTTGGAGTTGTTTATTTGTTTCTCTGCTTGAATGTGAAATGAACTTATAATATGCAAATAGTGAAGTACAGTCTAATATTTAGAAACAGTAGGATTCTTTGGTTTGTGCTTCTGGGGGAGCTGTTAAATGACCCCTAGGCTTTTCCTTTCAAAAAAGAAAAACCTCCTTTAAGAAGCTTAAATTCTTAACGGTGCAAAAATCCTTGACAAGCTTTTTTTTATTTAAATAAAGTATGTAGGAATTATATTATCATTTATTTTATACCCTATATAGTGAACATGTATATAGTAGTCTGGAAGCCAGTTAGAAAGAATTATTCCAGCATGAAGATGAGTAAAGGTGGTGGATTTATTTATTTGTTTGTTTGTTTGTTTGTTTATTTATTTATTTTTAAAAATACCAAGACATAAGATAACAAAATGTGACTGAGTTAAAAAAAAAAAAAACACTATTTATTAATGGATAGAAATATTTTTGCTTCAGAATCTTTCAGATTTCAAAAATGTTCTGGTTTATTCGATAGACAATTATGGGCTCATACATGAAATGAAATGGTTGATGGTATATTTGGTATATATAAGTCAAATGAAGTCTGTAATTGAAAGCAAGCTGTCCGGATGTTCCACATAATTGACACTCATTTACAATAAGCAAAATAAAAAAACAACAACATTTTTTTCATTTGATTTGCCTTCATGTTTTACTAGAATTTGATATAAACAGCTTAAGGCGTGCGAGATTACACCAGATATGGAGTGGTATGTGAAATGATTCCTCTTTCCTAACCAGTTTTATAGACTGTATCAACTGTTCCTGTCAGCATGGACTTAAGAGATGTGCATGGTTATTAGTCCGTGTGAGGCATGACCTCTGAGGTATTCTGCGCTCGGTACAGCATGAGGCTTCTCTCTGTAGGAGGTTATGGATGTTGGTTTGGTACAGGAGCAGCAGGTGGCTGGTGTCCCACTCTGCGGAAATACTTGTAGCCGGAAAGATTAAGTTGTTTGCACTGAAGTGGCTCTACACAGGAAGCTTCTAATAACAGCAGCCTCTCAGGAGGTCACGCCCTTTCACCTCTTTACTCTCTTCACCTTCACATGAAAGCAGTCAGCGAGGCAGGGTTAACTCTCCAAAACACACACACACACACACAATCCTAAATGCATCCTCCAGCCTAAGAGCACTTTTTGGGGAGTAAAGTATCGGAACTTATCTTGTTAAGCCTCTTTCTTCTGTTTTTCTTCCCTCTCTTCCTTCCTATTGCTCTCCAAATGTTTGATATCCTCCCCTTTAATCCCCCCCCCTCCACATTTTTAATCTCCCTTCTTCCCGTTATCCCCTGCCTTGCTTTTTCAGCTGTATGCCCAGGTCTCCAGCTTCATCCTCCAGTTCACTGCCCCTTGAGGACTCTCTCCCTCTGCAAAGCGAGTCTAACGGAGCTCCCAGGAGCCAGGTGAACCTTGAGGACCACAGTGATGAGGAAAGTCAAGCACCTAAACCGGTTCGCACAGACCCTGCAAAGGTGCCCAAGTGGCTCAAGCTGGCAGGTGTGTTCAGGTCCATGTCACAAAGTTTAGGTGATCTGGTGATGATGATGGTTTTAAATATACTGGTGTGTGTGTGTTTGTGTTAACATGCATTTGTGTAGATGATTGAAATGCATAGTTAGTCATGCTTTTGGAATTTTCATCCTGAGTTACTCTGGAAATCGTCCCATTGCAGGTGTAAACTAGAGATGAGCATCTGTACTCCCAAGTGACGGCTAAGTCTGTCATACGATCACATCTCCTAATCTCACTTATTTGTGCTGATCAGATTCATAGTTTCATTCTGCTCTCATGTGCTTTCACAGTTATATATTCAGACTGTTACATCAAGTGCAGTCACACATTTACTGATTATCTGATCATTTCTATGGTACAGTATTTTAATTCTTTTTTTTCTTGGTCCAAGGCACTGATCTGTAAACTACTTCTAAATAGGTTTTGTTGTGTACCAATGTGCCAAAGTTATTTCATTCTCAGGAAGTTGTGTTTTTGTGATTTAGAATTTCTATATACTGTATAATGTACTACGTTTTAATGGACATAATGTTTTGCTCATGACATTTAATATTATAAATAAAATAGCTGATTATTATGGCAACTTAAATAAGAGGTTTAATATTTATTTATATGCTTGGCCATTAGTTAGTTTATAGCACTTAGTTAGTTAGCAAAAAATATCAACTGAAGTCAGAGTCATGCGATATAATCTACAAACTTCTAGGAAGTCTTCTCTAATCTTTATATTGAATTTTATTATTAGGTTTAGTGGCATTTTGGTCCAAGACTTTTGGTCTACTCTGATAATACATGGACTTCATAGATGACTGATAATTATGGTTCCAAAACTCTCTGCAGAGGAAAAAAAACTAAATTTACAACAATAATAATCTCCTAACACCATTTTCCTTATTTCACCATTAGCTTATTTGTTTATTTCTCTGTAGAAAAAAAACTCCTGGATTAAATCTGACATCACATACAAGATATTAATGTGTTAAAGGTGCAAGGGGTCAGAGTAGAGTTTGTAAAATTGTAGACAGATCAGTTCAGAATGTTTTAATTGTCCTGCAGTAGTAATCTACACCAGACCTAAAGTACCTAAACTCCCTGACCCTCTTATTCATCTGTCCAAACCACAAGCGCTCAAACTGGCCAGTTTACTGACTGAGACTTTCAGAGTACATTGCCTTCCTTCCTTCCTTCCTTCCTTCCTTCCTTCCTTCCGTCCGTCCTTCCTTCCTCCCTTCCTTCCTTCCTCCATGTCTTTCTCTCTCTCTGTCTTTCTCTCTCTCTCTCTCTCTCTCTCTCTCTCTCTCTCTCTCTCTGTCTTTCTCTCTCTCTCTGTCTTTCTCTCTCTCTCTCTCTCTCTCTCTCTCTCTCTCTCTCTCTCTCTCTCTCTCTGTCTTTCTCTCTCTGTCTTTCTCTCTCTGTCTCTCTCTCTCTGTCTTTCTCTCTCTGTCTCTCTCTCTCTGTCTTTCTCTCTCTCTCTCCCTCTCTTTCTCTCTCTCTCTCTCTGTCTCTCTCTCTCTCTCTCTCTCTCTCTCTCTCTCTCTCTCTCTCTCTCTCTCTCTCTCTCTCTCTCTCTCTCTCTCGCTCTTTGCCTGTCTGTCTCTCTCTGTTTTTCTCTCTCTCTCTCTCTCTCTCTCTCTCTCTCTCTCTCTCTCTCTCTCTCTCTCTCTCTCGATCTTTGCCTGTCTGTCTTTCTCTCTCGCTCTTTGCCTGTCTGTCTTTCTCTCTCGCTCTCTCTCTTTCCCCGTCTCTCTCCATCTTTCTTTCGCTCGCCTTCTTCACCACCACATCGCTGCACAGTCCACGAGAGTCTGGGCCACATGAAGCAGCTCAGGGCCTCCTCCCCATCTGTTGTGTGCTATGCTGTGGTCACGGTGGCGCTCCGTCAATGATCCGTTTTGTGTTCTTGTGTCTTTTATTGTCCTTTATTGTGTTTTTCTGGATTCTCACACGCAGTAGAGCTTTTGTCTTCAGGGATGGAAAAAAAAGCACAAAGAGAAGGAAGAATGTCTTGGAAGTTCAGAATGTTTAACAGTTGTATTGGCATAACCATTTCACCATATGTTTTCAAACACTATGCACCGGCACCAGGTTTTATAAGAGTCTATTTGGGTGTTTGTTCCAGTAGAGTGGACGTGTCCAACTAAAATTTTATAGCACTGTTGGAAATTGCCATGAAAATTGTTGTCAATGTAGAATCCAAAAATGGAAACTGTGGTGGATTGTCTTAAAGTGCATCTGTTTTGTTACAGTTTTGAATATTTTTTTTGGAAGTGACTGGCTATGAAATTAAGCTGGCACGCTTAATCTTATTAAACTTAAGCTTTATCTGTTGTGACTGGAATCTTATTTTAATAAACAGGCTTAATTCAGCATTTCATATAAAAATCAAGTTCCTTCTGAAGAGAAAATATATAGCGTATCTTATTATATAATAATATATACTTTTTTTCTTCTTTTTTCTTTTTTTTTTTTTTTTTTAAACCAAATGTTGATTTTGTCTTTTTTATTATTTTCTAGGAAAGAAGTAATGATCATGGAGTCACTGACTGGTTAAGGAGAGGACTGGAGACTGGCTTCCTCAGTAGGCGACTCGTCTGAAGGCCCTTGATGATGTCAATAACAAAAACAAGATGTTGAAAGCCCGTAGCTGCCAATGCCATTAGATCCAGCCCTATAGATCTTTGGTGATTAATGAGATGCTGTGTTCATTAAAGCTGAGATGTCATTTGCCAGTGATTACCACACTGTTGTTTTCATTCTTGAAAGCAGTTTTCACAAATATAACAGGATCAATTACATTCTGAGCAGAGTTAAGGTTGAACAGAATATATCCTGAATGAAATGCACTGTTTAGACTCTCAGTCTCATTTCATTACATTTTAGGGGGAGATCTTTTGGTCTGTATGGCATTTGTGATTGTTTCACCAGGCGAGCTGTGGCTGTGTACTTATCCATTTTGAAAAGGTGAATTGCTTGTGACAGAAGTTTTCCGAGGCTCCCAACTGTGTCAGTCAGAATTATTATGGTTTTGTCATGGATTTAGCCTGGGAATAAAATACTGAGGGAACTGTGGCGTTGAAAAAGTTTGGACATTTTCCTAGGTATTCACTAAGCTTGGCCAATATAATAATTTAATTGGATTTATATGGCCGTGATTCTTAGTGACATTTATGCTGATTGTGTGTAACCTGGAAACCTTTACTCCTCAATTTAAGGAATTAATTGGAGTACAATAATAAGTTATCGCTTGTATATGTTCCAATTAAATGAGGACGTTAGCAAAAATGACACGCGACTTCACTATGATTTGTTCAAGAGTCTTGAACTCTTACTTTACTGACACTTCCAGGAAACCCCACCCCCTTTTCTCCATTTCAAGTCCTAGACTCTGCATTGTCAGGTCAATGCAATTGTAGCAGCAAACATTCTATTTTCAAATTCACAGCTCATATTTTGCCTCTTCTATTCTCTGTAAATTGAAATGATATTTTCAGAGACTTTTTCAGATATATTGCAAAAGCTTAGTATGAAGTATAAACTATGGCCACATTGAGTACCAGTTGCGTATCCTGATATTAATATTCATGTTATTAATTAATATTAATGTTATTTTATTGCTCCATTTAAGGAAGTGTAGTAAGGAAAAGCGCAAGGTGCTGAAAATGCCAGATGAGTTGGATGCTGTCCCTCAGAGATTTTCCCTTTAGGACTTATTATTCAGGTAGCTTTGATGTTCACATCCCCACTGCTTGTGTACGCACACACAAACACTCTCGCTCTCTCCTTTCCTTTTTAGAAACCTAACTACTCTGCTGCCCATCTGAGAGAACTTCAAAGTGTCCAGAGGGGGTAGCCTGGTGCTCCTGGCACTTGTCATTCCTTAACTAGCTGACCACCCCTTTCATGCCCTACTCTTCCCACCCTCTTTCCCCATCCAGCCCCCTAATTACTTCCAGCTGTGCTCGTCTCTTTGAAGAGCCGGTGGTAGTGGTAGAGAAAGGGCACATGCTGCACGCACCTGCTGGGTGAACTGGAGGCCCATGTGCAGGTGACCGTGGAAGAGGTTATGGATGAGCGCTCTTGATAAAACCCCTGAAAAACCATTATTTGCTTTTTTTAGCTTCTTAAAGCACCCAGAGAGACTTAATATAATAATCATTGTTATTTAACCATGCTTAACACTAGGCAGGAAGTCTGAATGACACTCGGTAAGGACCTCATTACGCAAAAGCATCACAGCACTATGGTTGCCATAACAGTACAATTAAAATAAATAAGCATCACCAAGTCACTCAATCCTTTTTGTTCCAAGTTTGAAGCAAGCATGACCGTGTAGGCTGCTTTTACGCATGTCAAACATGCCGTATATTTCGAATAAAAAAATAAAGAGCCCTTAGTACAGTAGTACTGAGAGCAGTATAATGATGTATGATTGACTTTAGATCCCAAAATGCCTTGGAGTTCCATGATTTGCACATGTACAACAGCACTGACATCTAGCTGATGGTGAGTGAAGAGAGCTCGGAGACTGAGAACGTATTTGTTCATAGCACAGAGAAGCCAGTGTGATTTCTTTCTAAAGAAGCTGTGGCATTGTACGTCACTGAACTAAATATGGCAACCTGACTTCTGACCAGCTTAGAACTGGGGAATTTAAAAATGGCCTTGTCACAGCAGGCTGTGTTTATAATTGCAGCAGCTAAAAAAGACATCACAGTGAGATCAAGCTGTATTTTTTTTTTTTCAAAGAAATGTCCACTGGCAAAAAGGAAAAAGACAACAATACTTTTAACATATTTTTGTTTTTGGGATCACTGGAAAACCATCATTACTTGAATATACTTGTCCTGCAAGTCTCACATTATACTTTAAACCGGGGTTGCAAATAAATTGGCCCGGACAGGTTTAAAACAATTTCTAACCTGATCTATTAAATGAAGTTTGAATACATTAATATCATTCTGTTGATTGTAATTAAACTGAGAGATTAGTCACTTTTATTCCACTAGAGGGCAAAATAGAGCAACTAACATTAATTTCTCTAACAAGCTGAAAATTTCACAACAATGGAGATTAGTACTTGTGCAGTTACATTTTATTCCATAAATAAAAGATGATAAATACGAGTTAAAAAAAAGAAAATAAAAGTGTATAGTGTGGTAACTTCTCAATATGTGAATATTATGTAAGGATCTTTTTTTAATTGAATTGTGTTGTAATGTGGCAACATGTGAAGTGGAGTTTCTGTCACCACCCCTGATGCTCATGATTTTTTATAACTATGTTTTATTCTATTTATACCAAAGAAGCTTTCTGTTATATTTTTATTCAATTAAGACATTATAATAATTATTATTATACTTCTTGTGGCATGTCAACAGTTTGTAACAGTTTCCTGTTACCCCTTACAATGTGGTAGCTATTAATATTTATTCCCTTACTAAACTCTTAAAAATCTAGTGCTAGCTAGAATTCTGTTTCATGAGACTACTTAATAATCTTTAATAACAAAGTTAGTTATTGAACCCTGCCTTGTTCCCCAAGACTTCTGGCATGGGCTAGAGGTTTCCTGCAACCCAGTAAGATAATAGTGTAGAGGATGGATGGATGGATGGATTAAAAATTGGATGGAAAATGGATGGAAGTTATTAAAGTATGTCTTCTTAGCATGGCATATTGACACAACTACTCTTCTGCTATATGGTTTATGTGTAACTAATAAGCTGTTGACATTTTTGTTGACCATCCACATATACTATAAACAGTTTACTGTACAGAAATACTATTTTCTACAAGACTCTTTCTCTGAGTTAATGGTTATTGTTAGTCTTGTATGTAGTAGCAGTATTTTTTTTTTAGAATTTATTAATAGTCTTACGAAATTAATCCTTCTAACCAATCAGAATCAAGCTTTCGATAGCACTGTGGTATAAATCCTATTGTTCAGCTCTAAAAATAAATAAGAATAAATGGTTTTTAATGGTCATAGCAGTTTACTGCACTGACCTGCAGTCCTGCATAAGAATGATGAACCGTCAATGTGGAGAACGATCTCGGGAGTTTGGAAATGAACCGCCAGAAAGATCAACTTGGGGAATTTGAGTAAAGGTTAATCTTTCCAGCAGTGGGGAATGCCATCTTCTTCAGTAGGAAGGGAAGAAGGTTGGCAGAGTTCAGCGAGTGATTGAAATGCCTTCAGACATGAGCATCCTTTTCCAGTGAGTCATTCTGGAGGAAGTAATTACCTTGGTTCTCTGTTCGGCAATCAGACTCTGGATAACTGCAGGGGGAACACTGCTTCTTAAAGGGTGATAAGAATTTGAAGCTAAATCATATATGCAGAGAAGGACAGAGGGAGAAAGGCTCCTGGGTATAATTTACTTCAGCAGTAAAGGTTAAAATTTCCATTGTAGCCGGTGAGACCTTGAGCAGAACTTTTATTAGATAGCTCATGGAAGCGAGGGTTTCTGAGGGCAGAGGGGGGGAAAAAAAGGTTTCGGCTTGTTGAGTGAGTGTTACGCTCGAGAGACGCAGGGAGGACATGGAAGGAGGGAATCCACTGCTCATAAAATCCTGTCATGCATAGGAATGCTCTCATTTGTTTCTGTCTGATAGGAACAGAGGCCTTTTGGATGGCAGCCAGACGTTCAGCTGTGAGAGAACAAGAGCCAGGAGAGAGTCTGAGAGAGAGAGAGAGAGAGAGAGAGAGAGAGAGAGTGTGGCCTAAATAAGTAACAGACTGTAAAACTGCATGGAGTTTCTTTTCACATGGCTTGTGGTCCATTTCAGCGAGAGTGAGGCAGAGATATTCTCCTAACACATATCTTACTAAAGAGTTAGAAAGTCTACAAAAACCACAACTGAATAGCAACATGTTCACTTTTAATAAGTAACTATTAATGATTCACTTATGAATGTAAATAAGACAATTTGTTTCATAGCGTCCCTTCAGGTCACCACATTTTGGCTAAAACCAAAGACTCAGAACTGACCAGATGTCTGTGTTTGTTAATGTGAAGTTAGAAAAACAAACTAATATTGTCCACCAAACTTCTTTTTTATTATCAATTTTATTTTTAAATTAAACCAGCAATGTCATTGGTTTTGATAATTACTCTCTCACTCTCACTCATTTTCTACCGCTTATCCGAACTACCTCGGGTTACGGGGGGCCTGTGCCTATCTCAGGCATCATCGGGCATCAAGGCAGGATACACCCTGGATGTAGTGCCAACCCATCGCAGGGCACACACACACACACTCATTCACTCACGCAATCACACACTACGGACAATTTTCCAGAGATGCCAATCAACCTACCATGCATGTCTTTGGACCGGGGGAGGAAACCGGAGTACCCGGAGGAAACCCCCGAGGCACGGGGAGAACATGCAAACTCCACACACACAAGGCGGAGGCGGGAATCGAACCCCCAACCCTGTAGGTGTGAGGCGAACATGCTAACCACTAAGCCACCGTGCCCCCCGTTTTGATAATTAAATACAATAAAAATCTATAAAATCTGTCAAAATACTTTTAGCCCTGTAGCTGCGGTCAGATAATCTGCCTGAGCAGATAAATAATTTAGATAACTATATAAGACTGGCCAAAACAGAGGATCTCCTACAGACACCAAGCTGGTTAATGCTTTAAACTAAACTGCTGTTAAAAATGCTGCAGTATTTTTGAAAGTGTGTGTTTCAGGCTGCTAAAACACATTTCATCAACCAGATCCCGGATATTATCATTGTTCAATATTTAAACTCACTCTAAAAATTTCAGGACATCCTAAACATCACAGAGGTTTCATACATCATTGCTGGCATTTTTTTATATGCCATCCAGCCACCATTACAAAACTCAAAGATCATGAGAAGCAACAAGTGGCAGCATATACAACGTTGGAAAAGATTTCCAGAAAAGCAAAGACATTTCCAAGTGATTATTTAAAATACCACAGGGAGAAATGGTCAAAGTTTAAGAAAACCCTGCATTTTTTATATTAAAGCATATGGCCACTGTGAGGATCAGTGGGACTCTAAATGCATTTCCTTCCAGAATTATGCAGAATTAAGCAAAAAATACTATTTAAGAGATTTATATGTGTAGAAAGCGATCATTTGATTCCAATATATATATATATATATATATACAGGGAATCAAAAGGTTTCTCAAAAAAGTGATGCATTTCTTATGAAGTCTTGCGAGATTGGAGACAGTTGTAAAGCATCTTGGATCCAAGATGTTCAACATTTTAAACTCCTTTATATTGTACGTTTTGCACATTTTGACATCTTCACTGGATTTCACTCAGGTTCATTCTGGAAACTTAGATAACTGTTGCAAAACACTCAGCTATTCCTGCTTCATTTCTTTGTTGACCTGGAGGTATTTGTGGCTCCGTCTCTTGTCGAAAGGTCTGTCTATGGTCATGTTTATCTTCCAGGCAGAAACAACCAGATAGGAGACTGTAATGTTCTTGAGTGTAGCAGAATTCATGATACCATCAAACTGTCAATCCACAAAATAGCCCTAAAGTATCAATCAATGCCATGATATTTTACAATGGGTTTGAGGGCTTTTGTTTATTTCATATGAGCATTTTTATGAAGAGTGCCAGTAATTATTCAGGACATTATAAGTGGACGAGAATCGACGATATACCTGTAGATAAAAGTCTTGGAGATAATGTAAATACTGCATATGTTGCACGATTTCTTGACCTGTTACACCTGAGTCAGTGAATGTGTTTGACCACAAGATGGCAGCAGCTTTCAAAATGTGTGTTAAGATGTTAAGAAAAACGTGCATGCTTGGAGACGAATCTTTCAACCACAACTGATTTAAACTTTTTATAATTTTCTTTTAGTTTAAACTTCTTTAATTGACACAATGCTTTGTTGTGATTTCCATTTTGGATGACATCTCTAACATTGGGGAAGTCGTGGCCTAATGGTTAGAGAGTTTTACTCCTAACCCTAAGGTTGTGGGTTTGAGTCTCGGGCCGGCAATACCACGAATACCATGGGTCACCATACTTAGCTGTATGTCACGTCACGTCAAAAGAGGGTGATGTGGCAGAGCTTTACTCCTTCAGTTTGTTCCAACTCTCTCCCCTCCTTCATCCATGAAGGGTTAGGGTTAGGGCTCCTTTAAACATGGTTTAAACAAACCATCATAAAAAGTTGAAACTTTTAACGCCATCACCATTAACACCATCATGTTTCTAGTTAGAGCTTACGGCCACCACAACCTGAGTGCTGATGGACAACATAAGGTCATAGCAGCTATGATGGTTCTATCTTAATAAACCAGTATATACTGTAAAATCTATATACGGATGTGTATGAAGAGAAGAGCATGCATTATAAAATAGATTATTCGTTTATAAATGATCATAGATACTCAACAAAATGATATTTAAAAAACATGGAATATCTAGCTCTACACTATTTTTGTCTTATAAACAGCCACCTGTCTGGACTCTAGACCTTTCTCAGACTGTTGTGTCAAAGGGCATTGAATACAACTGCATAACTTCCCATAACTTCACATCCTTCCTTGATCGTTTGTGGAGACTACTATTGCTATTTATAGCTGAACTCCGGTCACCCCCCCAACAATGTGGGGGTCAGGTGCCTGTTGCCCTCATCCTGCTGTCCAGACACACATACCGACCCTCAGGCATCCCCACCCTGCCGCACCCCAGCTTAAATAACTTTCTCCTGCCGCCTATGTATCTTCAGTTTCGGTACTGCCCAGCACATGGCCACTCGGGTATGGCGTTATGTAGCTTAGGATGAGTCGTCTAGTAACTTTTGTACCGTTGTTGAACAAAGACACATTTCCAGATTTGTGAAGAACCTTAAAGATTGTTCTTATCCTTATGCTGATTGACTGGAGATTTTAAAAATCACTGAACCACATGGACTATAGGAACCGGCTCCCTGCAAACCTTGGACCCACCGAACGAATCCATGTGGTAAATATTCCATATGTTTCCGCATGGTTTAAACTGAAAGAGTCGATGTTGTGGATTGCGATGTAGTGAACTTTTCCAGATTGAATCAGCTCCGATTAGAAGCACAGCACTTAGACATTTTGAAGGGTTTTGTTTGTGACAGTTTGTGAGTCACGTACTCCAAAATAGAGACAGAAATATTTTACATGCCCATGAGGAACAGCTAGCACTCCAAGCATCTGGAGGGTGCAAGTTTTACAAAAACACCCACTGACAGCAACAGACAACAGGAAGCCAGAGGTCACCATCACTGGAAGTGCCCACTATCACCTGGACAACCTGATGTACTGTAACTTGTATATAGTGGTGTAAAATAATCAAAATCACTATTGAGTTTGAAATCTACAGAATCTGGGTGGCAGCTGACGAAAAAAAAAAACTCCAGTATGAACCCCCAGGGTGGCCATTATTTAAACAAGACAGCTGTGCTATCCCCTTTGGGTGCTGTCCGTTTGACTGAACTTGCTCTCGGCTGTACCGTGATCTCTCTAGTGGTTCACGGTGCAGGATACAGTGCTGTCTATGGGATCTTCTGCATGGCAGCATGGAGTGCTTGCTTTGCCCTCTCGGCAGCCATCTTCGCTCTGGACGTGACGCGTCTTCACTCATGTCTTCCTGTGTCCTGGGAGAACCTGACTGTGACCCTAGCAGCACTGTCTGCTCTGCTCTATTTCACAGCTTCCATTGTGTATCCAGTTTACTTTGTGCGCAATGAGTGCCCATATAATGACTGTGAGGTTAGAAATTTCCGGATAGCTGTCACCGTCTGTTCCTGGGCAGCGTTTGTCGCATATATCACTGAAGTTTCCCTGTCCCGGGCCAAACCAACTCGATCGGTCAGCTACATGTCCACGCCATCTGGCCTCCTGAAGGTGCTGCAGGCTTACGTCGGCTGCGCCATTTTCATAACTCTTGCTAATGGGAGTGAGTTTTGGCGTCACCCGGCGACTGTCTACTGCGTGGCAGTGTTTGTGTTGTGTTTTGCTGTGACCGTGCTGGTGGTAGCACTGAGTGTGCTCGGACGCACAACCTTCCTGAGTCTGCCTCTTGACCGTTTTGTAGTGCTCTACACCTTTGCAGCAGTGCTGCTGTATGTGAGTGCTGCTGTGACCTGGCCCGTGTTCTGTTTCGACAGGAAGTACGGCACACCGCTCAGACCTCAGGGATGTCCTGGGGGGAAGTGTGCATGGGACAGCCAGCTTGTTGTGACCGTGTTCTGCTTTCTCAACCTGGCGTTTTATATCACAGATCTCTGCTGTTCCCAGAGAGCACGGTTTGTGACACGGCAGCCACGTGTGTAACCACTACACTGTACTTATATATTTCTGGATTCGAGACTGGACCTCATATCAAATACTTTATACTCTTAGCTTTCTCCTGTTCACACAGCAGTATGAGCAAACATACAGTCAAAGGACCATACTTTTGCAGTGGTCACTTTTTGTGCAACTCTAGGATAGCAAACACTTAGGTGAAAATATATTGTTTAATGGAGCTCCATATTTAAGCTACAGCCTTTCTTTTAAACAGAAAATCTAGTCATAGAAATGATCCAAATAATTAACTTCAAATTAAATTTCATTTGTAATTCTATCTAATTGTCTAAGACATCTTTTCAATTTTCTTCTCTTTTTTTAATTCTTTTTTTTTTTTAAGGATTACAGTAGAAATCTTTAGATTTTTCCATTATTTCTATTGCTTTGAATTAGCTAGCTAATCCTGATGTAATATAGAAGTCTGGTTGATGGTTCTGTTGTGTTTTTTTTTTTATTCTCTGTTGTGGAAGGCTTTATTTTTATATTTATTAAGTTAATATAGTTATTAGCCTTTTTGACTTGTCACATGAATAGGGTACTTATCAAATCTCAAAACTCAAAAATAAGGAAACAAAAATAATCTCAAACTAATGCCAATTTTACTAAATGTTAAGTCAATTTTATTAAAAATGAATACGCATTTAATCATTTTATTCTTTGATTCGGTAGATAATTAGCTCTTTAAACTGACTCTGTTCATAGGAAATGAGGTTGTTTTTACATTTTTCTTTTATTGTTGTAGTTGTTTGCTTGTTTTGAAGTATTTTCATTTGTTTGTGTTTGTTTACTTGTTTTTACCAGATTTTAAACCTTTGTCTATCAATACATGCATTTTTAAAATTATTTCTCTAAAGGACACAATAGTTATTGTTTGAAATATTAGGACTATATTATTAAAGTTCTGCCCATACTGTTGAAGGTGTTGATCTGGTTCTTCCTTAATATTAAATGTCCACACACACTCCATCACACACTTACACGGGACATCTAGTCCTGATGCACCTTTGTAAGACAACTGTGGCCCAACTACTGTAATTCTCCTTGTCCTCTTCCCCAGGCAGGTTCTGAGGGCTTTCTCTTGCCTCAGCCAGCTGGTTAGTTTTCTTTCTCTCTCTCTCTCTCTCTCTCTCTCTCTCTCTCTCTCTCTCTCTCTCTCTCTCTCTCTCTCTCTCTCCCTCTCTCTTCCTGTCAGCATGTTCTGCTCTCCTGGAGGACACGGTGACCAATCCCGCTAGCTCAGCATCACACCATTAGGATCGGCAGATTTTTCACTCAACTTTTCATTTTCTCCAGCCAATGCGCTAGCTTTCTCTATCAATCAGGCTCTCTCTTATATCTCATATTGCTGATCTGTTCATCCACGGGTGCTTTTCTTCTCTTTTGTCATCAGGACATGCTATTTGTTATCCTTTCTCTTCTTTCTCTTTATTCTTTTTTCCCTTCTTCCAGTAGATGGCCATAAAAGGCATTTGCTTCACCTAATCTCTGACTATCCATTGCATCATATGAGTGATTACAGTGGACCAGAAGAAATTGAATCTCATTTCTAATGGATGATATTTGACCATACAGTGATTCAAAACTTATCTGAAAACTAATCTTTACTTAGGACATGACAGACATGAGAGAAAGCCTGACTTATTTTTCAACAATGCAGTAAGAAGCAATTTCATGTTTTCTGCCAGTTTTTCACCAGCATTCACTTTTGTAGTCTCATCTCTTAAAGGCCAAATTCAATTATACTGATTATAATTCACAAATATTTTTGTCAAAACACTCATAAAATCTCTCGAATTATTCAGCTTTTATTTTACTCTTCATTTCTATCTCTTCTAAAAAAGTTTTATTTTATTTATTTTATTCCTCCTGTATTATTTTATGATTTTAAACAACACGGCCATGTTTTTTTATTGCAAATTTAAAAGTAATGTCGCTATAAAATAAAGTGGCAATAAAGTAGCAGCGTACACCCCCCTGAGTGTGTTTTGGATTGTGTTATAAAGCATCCATGGGCATAATTAGAGAATGAGCACACGCATGAGTCTCTCCGGGTGTGTGTGTGAGAGTGTGTGTGTCTCTACCCGAGCAGCAGCACATCCCCTTCAAAAGGTGCTTACTGATAACACAAGCGGAGGATAAGAGTGCTGACTTGCTGATGTAGATAATCGCTCTCATTTTTTTTTTTCAGGCTGTCACTGATGTTTCTGCTTTGCTTTGCTTTCTCTCCCACCTCTCTCTCTCTCTCTCACTCTCTCTCTCCCTCTCTTTCCCTTCTGATTCTCCCACTACCAGAATTAAGGGTTTCAGGGATGCAGCAATAGACAGATGGTAGAGCGTATACGTTGGAAGTAGAGGTGGACTTGCTTGTGTGTGTCTGTGTCTGTGTGTGTGTGTGTGTGGCCCCCTCAGGTGGCAGTCCACACAGATCAGCTCAATCCTTCCTCGCTGAGCCAGCATGTGCCACAATGCCTTGCCGATTTCCCATCACCCCCCAGGGCTGCTCAAGGGCTGTGACAACTCCAAATCTTCCGTTCGGTTTAACAACGACATTGGCAGTCTGGCAGGTCTCTCATCATTGTGTGTTTATGTGCGTGTGTGTGTGTGTGTATCTCAGGAACCAACAGGCAGCTTTTCAGAATCAGTGGAGTGAAGTGCCGGTGGCGTCTCACTCTGTGTATCTCTGGCCTCTGTCTGTGATCTCAGTATGCTCGGTGCCCACATCTCCACAGCGGGTAACTGCTCCGTCTGAGCGAGATCATCCCAGACAGCTGTCCGTCACCAGCCGGAGACCTCCACCGCTCAGGGCTTCTGGGTAAGAGCATGAATAGCAGCCGCCTGTCATGGCGTATCACTCATACGCACCACATGTGCTGGTCATGATGTCTGTGCACTGAATATAGTGTAACCAAGTCTGTTCTCATGGGAGCAAGAGCTCCAACTCAACAGGGCCCTTGCTGTGTTTCTCACATGTCAATCAAGGTGAATAAATCAACATTAATTAAAAGTAATTAGACGCCTGCCTTTAATAAATCAGCAGCATTGTTTGGTGTCGACTATGCAAATGTGGGTGGACTTTTAATGACGAACCCATGGAGCGATCCTAAGCGCAAACTCATTTGTATGCACCAAAGGCTCCTCGCACCTGACTGAGTGCGGCACGGCTGCTGGCGTTTGGAGAGATTTAGCAGCGCTCTTCGACCTGACGGTTTATTACCATGAAGGCTGAAACATCAAAGAGCCCCTCACACTGAGAAATAAACCCACCTGGGGGGAAGCAAAGGCCATCTGAAAGGAGTCGCTTCACGGCTCCTCTGGCCTCAGCCGCATTTTTTTTGTTGTGGTTTTAATCCAGTGGACAGTGTGGTAATTTCCAGATATGGCCAGAGTATAGAAATTCAGTCGAACACCTTGTGTGAGTCCTTCTCTTTATCTCTTCTGTCTCTTTAACTCACCCTCTCGTTGCTCTCTCTACTTTATTGTTGGATCAAAATGAGCCCCTTAAGAAAAACTGTCAGTCTGTGGATTTGGATTCGCGTGTCTTCTTCTACATGCCAACTTCGCCTAATCACGGTGACAAAAAATTGTCATCCGTGTTTCGCCTGAATTCCCTTTTAGACTGAGCAGATTCTGTATTTTTTAATAAATCTGAGGGGATTTGAGGGTGGCATCAAATGAGTGTCGGCACGCTCCGGCGGCCACAGAGAGGCATATTGTGCCCACGCGGGGAGGATTTAATTGAGTTTTTCGCAAATTCTGTAAGGCCTTCCATGGCAAAGTTGGTTTTTCCCAACTTTTTGTCAGGAAATAAAAGAAAGACCTGTCTTATCTTGTGCTTACATGTAATAGCAACAACAGGTTTGTAGAGGCTCAACAGAGGATGCTCATCATCATGGTATTGAAGTCTCAGCAGAGCCAGAGGTAATGGGATTGAATCTGCAGCCATAAGGATACACAATGCTGAAACTCTTGAGGAAAGTCCCCTAACCAACAACTGCTTCACCACTACTGCATACTTCCTGTAGTACATAAGAGGAATGTTGGGATGCTTGTAAGGAAATATTCCAACATGAACCAGAATTATTACCACTTGTGTCCTTCATGAAAAATGAATAATATTAAACATGCAATTTGTGGTATTTTGAGCTTTTGTTATGAGAGGGTAGCTTTACACACTCCACAGACTTTGGTTCGATTCTTCACTCAGACACTGTCAGTGTGGAGTTTTACATGTTTTACATGTTTACATGTCTCCAGGTGTTCTCCAGGTGGAGTTTTACATGTTCTCCAAGCTTGGGTTTCCTCAGGGTTCTCTGGTTTCCTCCCAACTCAGGAAACATGCTGGTAGGTGGATTGACACAATAAATTGTGTAGATGTGTCCCATAGAGTGTGTCTTCCTGTGTTCCTGGGAAAGACTCTGGATCCACCAGGACCTGGACCAGGATAAAGTGATTACTGATGATGTTTTCTGCTTTTGAAAATTACAGGTATCTAACAATATCTGTAGAAGCCTGAGCAATGAGCGTCGTCATGTTGCATGTCTAACAAGATTGGAGTCATTTTTAGAGGGATCTTCAATGCAAAACAATGCCTAGGTATGTGTATGAGGACCCTGTTTAAAATCCAGACCACAGGTTTTCCATCAGGGCAATGCAAAATGCAGATATCTTTGGCCCTGAAAACATGTCTTTGTTGATCTGGAGTTATATTCAGGGTCATTATTTCATTTTCATTTTTCATATTTCATTTCATTTTCATTACTTCTCAATCTGTTTTTGCCTAATATACATAAAACATCTCAGTTGTGTTATTGGACTGCTGTGAGGTGCAGATCTGGAGCGGCGGAAGTGTTACATTTGGCCCCAATTTTGATTTGTTGTTTAGGTACTTAGAGCTATTTAATGATGGGAGTTTATTTGCATTTATTTGAAACAATCCCAGTAGAAACCATCCACAAAGCAGTAGTGCTTTGTCAATTTAATGTGCCTTTTTCTTTAAGTTTTTTCCCCCCCTGATTTAACACACAAACACATTTCATCAGCTAATCAGGGACTCTTTCATGTGTTGCAAAAATGGAAGAAAATATGAAAAGCCTTTAATGAACGCTGAAATCATTCAAATGTAGAACGGAAAAAATGCGCTGCATGTTTAAAAAAAATTTAATGTCTGTATTGAATATTACTCTTCTACATCCATAAGGTGCAAAAATGTTTGTCACTTACTGTTGCAGTGCCACAGAAATCCTTAAACAAGTGCTTAAATCAACTGTGAGAATCCTGTAACCACTATGTTGCACTGTTCTGTTAGGACCGCATGGCCTGGATATCATACAGGTATAAATTTGGACTGCCCCTAGGCCCAAACCGTGGCTCTAATGCTGCCCAGCTGACAGCATGAAACAGCTGCTATGCTCTGAAACCTATCTTTACCTTCTGCTGTATACATAGCGGCAAGGCACGGCTGCTATTCCACAGACGGCATACCTCGCCACGCTGGTCATTACACATGTACGTTGTTTCAACAACCTGGCGAGATCACAGTGATGGTCTAAGAAGGGTCCAGCTGTCCAGCATTTTCATGCTAATTATTTTCTTATTCTTTGCAATCAGAGAACAATGAATCTGATTTCACTTCATTTTGTAATTACGACTGATTTGTTGTTTGCAGGTTTTTCAGTGCAAATTGTGACAAACCTTAAGATCTTTTATGAGTGAAAATTAAAGCACGCTGGCAGACTGGTGATGGACATTGTTAGCATTCTCGGCTTATCCGATTTAAGTTGACAGCAGATTCTCGGGCGTAGCCTGTTTCCTGATCCCTGTGGAAAACGCAGAGATGGAGGGTTCACACTTGTGCTTGTATCCTTCAAGACATCGTGAAGTGGAGTAGAGAGGGGTTTTTTTTGTCATTCTAGTCATTGAAAGGGTGTAACAGAGTACTGAGATATTAGAGTTTAATGAATGTTTGTACTGTTTAATGTGTCAAGATTTTACTTAGTTAAAAAGTGGAAATCTTTAGAGATAAATTTAGTCAAGGGGTGTTAAAATGTTCTTTTTTTAAAAAATTCTCATTATTAAAAAGTAAAAAGGTAAATATGTCACTATTGAACAGATCCATTTTTATTTATGGTACAAATGTACACTTCATTTTTGTACCATATGTTTTTGTTGGGAATATAATGCAGAAGTAAGAGGTGTCATTGACAGACTGCATGACTGTGCAAAGCATTCAAACCATGCAAAAATACTTACCGTATATAGGTATCTTAGTATCAGCTTTCAAAAGCATTATACAGTATATTAGGGAGCTATTGATGTATTGGCCTGCAGATCTCCGAATAAATCACATTTTATAAATGTGAGAAATTGAATAGAATTGAATCAGCGCTGCTCGAATCCAATGCACATGATCACAAAACCTCAACACAACACACTTTCACTTGTTAGTATGATACAGTCTGATGTATGTCTGTAATTGTGCATGTATGTGTCTGTGTGTGTCTGTGTGTGCCTGCCTGTATGTGTGTGTGTGTGTGTGTGTCTGTGTGTGTCTGTATGTATGTTAAATGAAATTATAAATAAGTACTTCATTTTTTATCTTGATTATGTAATCTTTGTTTATTAATCTTATTTATTTTCAAGCAGCCAGTCCTTTAAAAAAATGTAGATTCATATCTTTGGGCAAAAGCATACATTGTCTAACTATGTCAATAAAAACTTTAATTTAGTGTATCATTTTGTTTTTGTTTGGTCTGTGTTAAAGGAACAAATTGCAAAAAAATATATATTTCAAATATATATATTTGATTGTTAGATATGTTGACAAATATAATTATTTAGATTTTAATCCATAGTGAAGGAAAATATTTATATAAAGAAATATAAGGAATATATTAAACTTCCACCAATGAACCATTGTGTTGTTTAAGTTGGCACATACATTTATTTAGGATCTTATGCTTATTCAAAATAATAATAATAATAAAATAATAATAGTAATAATTATTATTATTATTTGTATTTTATTATTATTGTTATTATTATTTGATTTTTATTATTATTATTGTGATTATTATTACTATTATTATATGTAATTTTTTAAACGTTATTATTATTATTATTATTACTATTATTATTATTATTATTATTATTACTAAAAACCGTAGTCAGTACAATCAGACTATAACATTTTGTCCATCTTGTACAGCTTTTGTGTTGTTCACGTCACATGGCTGTGAACTTCACCTATATTATTATCAAGATGTACTTTTGTGGAGGAAATGATGCAACTATGTCTCAGCCGCCGAAGCCCCACCCACATCGAAAGCCTACGCGCTGATTGGTTAAAAGATGTCAGAATCTCTCCTCTGATTCGTTGTTTCATTCTCACTGTTTTCTTTTTTTTTTTTTGGCGCACTGTGTACAGGAGGAAGCCACGTTGACAACGAAAGAGGTGATTTATTCAGCAAACTTAAATTCTGAGCTTTAAAAATATAAGAAAACAGTTGTTACAGCCTGAAAGGTGTAAAGGTAAGGTATTAATACCGATAGGCAGTTAATACATACGATGAAACGGTTACTATCGTTGTGATTTCATTCAGAATGCTAATGATGCTAACAAACAACAGACAGGAGATCATGTTTATAGTTTACACGTGTGATAAGAAAGTATGTATAAATGTATAGTATAATACATGTCTTATATCACTGCTGCTTAGGTGTTTCGGTGTTTTCCTCATATAACAAACTCCTGTATGTTTCACTGCAATCTGTAAAGTGTCTTGTTAAGAAACTGTTTATAAATCCTGCACTTAAATACTACAAACACTGAAATTTAAGTTCTGGACCATCCTATTACATTATATAAAGTAAATGAAACCATTAAACCATTTTATTTAGAAATTAAA
This sequence comes from Tachysurus vachellii, assembly GCF_030014155.1. Lineage (NCBI taxonomy): Eukaryota > Metazoa > Chordata > Actinopteri > Siluriformes > Bagridae > Tachysurus > Tachysurus vachellii. Next base: position 36,196,064 of record NC_083460.1, read on the forward strand.
ACATTTTTTTTTAACTATATACATAAAAATACTATATACATTTTATATACATATACTTTTTTATTTAAATAATTATTTATTGTACTTTATTTTATAATTTTTATTTTATTATTTTTATTTATTTATTTTTAAATGATGAATGTGAATTAAATATAATTTTATAAAGTATAAATGTGAATGAAATAAAAATTTAAAACCTATTTATAAATCCAAAACTGAGGAAATATCATTAAAATAACAAATTAAAAGTCCTTTCTCATTACCTTTATTCTAACACTCTGCTTGAAAATAGCCTTGTAGAATTATATGGCTACATACCAACATGAAATGACTCATAATATATTATAACTTTTCTGATACTGATATTAAAACTTTGAGTATAAGTTGATCCTGATCCAATATTCTGTTAACTACCAAATGAGTCACTTGGTATAAGATGGCCAGCTAGAATGACTCAAACTGTTCAAACACCCTACAGTCAACATTCATTTTCGTCCAGTTTTATTTGGATAACAGTTTTAACAGAGATGTTGCCACAAAGCAGCTTTGTAGAAATCTGCCATTAGCTAACCACAGGACACGCTGGCCAGAAAAATAAAACAGCTGACACCAGATAGTGTGATTATAAATCACGACTCTTCTGCACTTGTATATTGTAATGTCAGAGTACTGAGTGTTATGAAAGGACATTCAGAATGAGTATCATGGTACATGTCTATAGTATACAGGTGAGACTGACTTGTTGGAATATATCTTGCTGTTGCTCAGTTTAATCCCAGAAAACATGAAAACACACACGCACACACACACACACACACACACACAATCTGCTCATTGATCTATATTTTGGCTTCTGCAGCAATAGCCAGTATTTCAATAATTAACAATTTCTTTGAATCTTACATAAATGACTTTGAGCACTTCATGTATGACTGATGAGATGAAAGCTATAAATAATTTTATTAAGCGACTGTATAACTGAGTGGGTATTTTGTAATTTGTAGGTCTGCCAGAGTAAACAGGATGAGTGTAGGCTTCATTGGAGCGGGTCAGCTGGCCCAAGCCTTGGTGAAGGGCTTCACTGCAGCGGGTAAGAGCTCACTGATCACGGTGACTGTGACCTCCATTTAATTCACTGCCCAGAGAAGTTCATTTGCTTGTTTATTCCTGACCTTAAATGTCAGGAGGGGGTGAAATTACATGCCGGTTTTACTTCAATTCCACAGATTTGATTTAAGCAAGCTCTTCTGTGGTTGCTGTAATCAGTGTTCTGAATGCCTGCTCTGCCCTGCTCTCCTCTATTTCTCTCACACACAATCTGTTCCTCTTTTTGTTACTGTTGTTGCTCTTGGCTATCTCTCAGGTGTAATTGCAACTCACCGGATCACGGCCAGTTCTCCAGATACAGATCTGCCTACAGTGGCCGGGCTCAGGGTCAGTGTGTTCTGACTTCAGTGTGTGTGTGTCCACTTATGGTGACTAGGTGATACTGTGACAGTTTGTGACAGTGTGTCTATCTGAGATGTATAACTTTTTAATTCTTTTTGTTTCTTTAAAATACTTTAGAAAATGGGCGTGAATTTCACAACCAGCAACAAGGAAACCGCGCATAAGAGTGACGTCCTATTTTTGGCAGTCAAACCTCATATTATTCCTTTCGTCCTGGACGAAATCGGACCCGATATCGAAGACCGACATCTCATTGTGTCTTGTGCTGCTGGGGTCACTATTAGCTCCATTGAGAAGGTGTGTGATAATAATGAAAGCATAATGAAAATCTTCTTTTCTAACATTATTTGTTTGAAATTAGCTTTTTATTTGTCCTGTAATGTCAACAGTAATGTAGAATAATTAACTCCTAACCTCTCTCTCTCTTTCTCTCTCTCTCTCTCTCTCTCTCTCTCTCTCTCTCTCTCTCCAGAAACTGCTCCAGTACCGCGCTGACCCTAAGGTGATCCGCTGCATGACTAACACCCCAGTGGTGGTGCGCGAGGGGGCCACGGTATATGCCACTGGCACGCATGCTGAGGTGGAGGACGGGAAGCTTCTTGAGCAGCTGATGGCCAGTGTGGGATTCTGCACGGAGGTGGAGGAGGATCTGATCGACGCCGTTACAGGACTCAGTGGCAGTGGACCAGCTTACGTGAGTGGTTTTTGGGTTCTTAGAAATGATGAGGCTTGCTGTTTGCATGCTGATTAAGCATATTCTTTATATACAGAAGGTGCACTATTTGCTGAATTATTTAGTCCAGTTAACTTGTGATGAGGAGATTTTAATGTAGCACAATTTTGAAATGATGAATCAGCAGTCGAGGTGTTCACTGCTTATGCTTATGTCCAGGCTTTCACGGCTCTCGATGCTCTGGCTGATGGTGGTGTGAAGATGGGTCTACCCAGGAGGCTGGCTTTACGACTGGGAGCTCAAGCACTGCTTGTATGTTCTGCTTTCATACACCTATTCTCATGTCAGACAACAAAGAGCCATATTAACGTCCTCCTTTGGTTTCGTTCCTCTGATTACATATTGAGTTATTTTATTAGGTGCTGTTACCTTCTTCAATTTTATCTGGTATACCTTCCATGGGTCCATATTTTGTGCATTTATATGACTGAAACTGACTTTGTTGACTCATTTAGGTAAGGTTAAAGGTCTTGCAACCCAAGGGCACTATCTTGATTTGAGTTCACATCCGTCCCTTCAGTAGCTCAAAACCTTAACCACAGAACCACCACTTGCCCACAGGGTGCACCACTGATTCAGTATTGTTTAGATGCTTGTTCATTTTGAGTACAGTAGTGACGCTGACATGGTGGTGTTTGTGGTGTTAATATGTGTATATCAGACTGAGGACGTTTGGAGGAACACCTTGGATGTATAATTGCATTCAATCCAAAGATGTGATATGACCTATTTTAAAAACTAGAAATAAAAAAAAAAAAAAGTTATTTGTTTTATTTTTTTAATTGTACACATTGCAGTGTCGATCAGGGGGTAAAACTGGTTTGCTGTCTTTACATCTCAATGAATTTTCCATCCTCTAGTCTTATCTCTATTCCTGCTATAAGTCAATTAGCCATCTTCTTATGATAAAATGCTACAGAGACAAAAGTATCGCTGGAATTTAGATTTATTAATGGGGAAATATGAGTACTTGCACAATCCGCAGTGACTCTCCGCTTAACCGTACAGCAGGCTGCAGCTGAGCTCATTAGCTTGAATCATCACTTTTAACGATTCTCGGCACTAGTTATGAGAACTCCCTGACGTTTAATATCCACAGATTTACAGATTTTTTTTTTATTCACTTGCCAAACATTTTTATAGAACCTGTACACCTGATTATACATGAAAATAATGTTTACATCTAACACCAAAATAGGAAAAAAAAGTGATCTCTGTGACTTTGACCATTGCATCATTAGTGAGCTGGTTTGAAAGTTTCAGAAACTGCTGAATGCCTGGGAATTTTAAATGCAGTTTTGAACAGTGAATGGTGCAAAAAAGAAAACCGCCACTAAGCAGCAGTTCTGTGGCCTTGTTGATGAGAGGAGGTCAGCGGAGAACAGGCAGACAAGTTTGAGCTGACCGGATGGATACAGAAACTCAAATAAGCACTGGTTACAACCATGATAAACAAAAACGCAACTCGTAACATGCTGAGCCTTTTAAGCAAGAACAGGAATCTGAGGCTACAGTGGGACAAATATGTCCAAACTGAGAATACTGGAAGAACAGTCCTTGTTAATTGTCCAGTCTGTACATGTGTTTTTGCATGATTGTGATAAATAGCATCGATAGTTTGCTGGTGTAATTAATAAAAGAACTGTATCCTGCATCTGACTAACACGGCTTGTATTATTTCCAATTTCAGGGTGCTGCAAAGATGCTTCTGGATTCAGAGCAGCACCCAGGCCAGTTGAAGGACAATGTGTGCTCACCAGGGGGCGCCACCATCCACGCCCTGCACTTCCTGGAGAGCGGTGGCTTCCGGAGCCTTCTCATTAATGCTGTGGAGGCTTCGTGTGTCAGGACCAAGTACCTCCACCTTGTCTTTTGTCTTCTGCAAGACTCTGTCTTGGTTTTAGACCGATGGATAGATGTTTCAGAGATAACATTTTAATTGTCTACTAATTTTTACTTTTTTTTTCCTTTCCAGAGAACTGCAGTTTCTTGCAGATCAAGAGAAAATCTCTCCTGCTGCTATTAAGAAGACCACACTGGACAAGGTGATGCAGCAGCCTGGTTTTCCTCCTAACACTACAGGAACCAAGAGCAGAGTCAACATGTTTAACAACAAGAGCGGAATTAAAAAAGTCTAAGGAATCTCTCTCACACACACACCCACACACACACACACACCCCTTTACTTTATTTGCATCTTTGCTTTTAGACAGATGTTACTCTAGGTATTTTGGTGAATTTTGAACAGTAGCTCAGCATACCTGTGTACACACACACACACACACACACACACACACACACACACTTGTGCAGAGTATAAGAGTAAAATGAACAGAAGTGCATTTCCAGCATGCTGTCTATCGCCTCGTGCCTCCCTGCAGCAGCAGACAGTTCGATCGCTCCCTTGGGAGTAGCATCAGGAGTTACAGGCAGCAGATGCTACATGAAGTTTTTTTTTTTTTTTTTTCCCCCCTTTTAATACCTCCCTGTCCTCTACACATATCAACAGTGAGATATATTTTTTTTGTCAACTCTGTATTTGTATCTAATAAGGATCTAATATTTGTGCCCAAAATCACTGTATATTCATTCTTTTCTTAGTGCTCTACTTTTGCATATATATATATATATATATATATATATATATATATATATATATATATATATATATATATATATATATATATATATTAGTGTGTGTGTGTATATATGTATGTATGTGTGTGTGTGTATGTGTGTGTATATATATAAAAATAAAATGTGTATATGTGCTGCATGGTGAATCACTGTAGTGACTCACCACGCCTACCCTTCAGGATTCTAGAGTTGCGAAGACCTTTTGAATATCTTCATCTGTAGAAGGAAGTAAAGGTGCAAAAGTCATATGTAGTCTTTCTTTGTGCAATGTCTTGTCTGCTCTCTTGTCTTTGCTAAAGCATTGAATGTACAAAAAAAGAAGCAGATTCATTTCTTACTTGGAAACATACTTGCTCTATATGTGAAATTACCTTTTGAAAATAAAAGAAGAAATCTAGTCATGTTTTATATCATAAGGAGTTCCAGTATGTCGTAATGAATGAAACTGCTTCGGCTTCCTGCGGGCTTGATTTAAAAACCTGCTGATTCTAATAAAGTAACTCTTTTTATTTATTTATTTTTTGCTGACCAAAGCGGGAAAACATTTTTTTTGACTTGAGAGGACATCACAGACCAAATGAGTTTCAGATAAGGAAGAATTTCCATTTATTTGTTCCCTGTGTGTAATTATAGCAAGAGGATAGTATGCATAATTAATGGTTAGGTAATTGAATTAACTGGAAACCTTTCCCTGAAGTCCATTAGTCAACCTTACAGGACCCCTTTAATAACCTGTGTGCTCTATCATTTATTTGCAGTGCCAAGCACAAATCTTAGTGTCTAAGATCAAAAACTATACAGACTACATTTTTATTTTACTCTGTACTCTCAGCACCATGTGTTTTCACCTCTGTAGCACTTAAAGTTCAGATTGCATCACTTTAAATTTACCCTGTTACCACATGGTACTGTTTCGTAAATATGTAGCTGATCATACGATATTAGATTTTGAACAAATTTTAATAAAAGTCAATAAAAATTACAGACATCATAAAAGCTTCGCCTTGTGATTAACGGGAATTAAGCAATAGTGAGTTTTAAATGGCAGCTCTACAAACTACAGTGCATCTTCTTTCATGTGGTTCAGATTAAATGTTCAGTGGGATTTGTATGAAATATTGTCAGCATTCATGATCATATCTTGTACATGATATACACCAGGCCCATCTGAAAGCCTGGTCTTTTGTATGCTGTTTCTCAGTTCTTAAAATGTACCTTTGAGCTTCTGCAGGTTCCTGAGATATTAGGAAGAGTGGTTTTTATTGCATTTGAGCGCTTCAAAATGTCCTTTATCTCATTTACTTTTTTTTTCCTCCAGTAGCAAAATTATATGAATTTGAATGCAGAGTAGCTTAGAGTTAAGGCTCATGTTTAGGGGCCCAGGTCTGGGATTTAAATTCACTACTTTAAATCCATGGCTACAACAAACTATAAGGATTCTCATGCCATTACTTTCCTCTCACTTTATTCTTAAAGGACAATAAACTTTTTAGTACACCAGCAACTACAAAGCTGGTGATTAGGAAGTCATTCAATCATCAGGATCTTGATCATGTTTATCTGGAGAAATCCTGGATGCATTTTTTCACACTCATTCCCACCTACAGCCAATCGATCATAGCCAATCCACCTACAGTAAGTGCACGTTTTTGAGCGGTGAAAGGAAACTGGAGAACCTGCAGAAAACTCACATGGGTCACAGAAAAGCTTCAATAAGAAAATGTAGTTCTGTTAGCTTCACTAAAAAAAGTTTCACTCCACCACACCTCACCAGATACCCAGATGTGTGCTTCCCAAGTGCTGAATGTAGACACGCCAATGATGCTCTAGTGAGAAATGATGATCTTCCATCACATGTGACACACTATGTCCGAAATTTACTGCTACATTTTTGCGCGATCTCACAAGCTGATCCTTCTGTAAGGGGCCAAACTGACACCTCATTTCTAGCTTTGAGGCCATGATATGGGCTGATTTTCTGCTGCACATGTCATCAGTCAACCTTGTTAAATCTACACTTTGTGCTTGGGTCACATTTCTGTTCTCTTCCATGAATCAGAGATCGTAAGATTCAGAATTATTAATTCAGCTCTGCCAAAAGTATCTCCTATGTGGCTTGTTCCACGTTTCAACACACACAAGGGTCATTTCTGCATAACATCTTTAAGCAGACTCCTGATAGCCATCTAAGTGCCCCAGCCCATGTCCTAGACAGCATCCCTACCTACCATATTGCTACTTCCAAGGATGAAGGAATGTGTGTGACAACACAATTCAATGTATTTATTGATTTATTTATTTAATAAACAAAATTCACGTCTTCTTTATGTTCTCATTTGGGATAGAAAACGTTTGAACACGTTCGGCTACGCTATTAAAACGTTTCTTAATATAGCATGTTTGAAATCCTTTCTAACACACTGGGAAACTGATTAATACCTCATTGCATCATTTCAGCATCAAACTGCAAAAAGATGTATGAATGCTTGTAATACAGGTATTGCAGGAAAAACTGTCATCTGGGTGCATCTGAAAAAATGTTGTGCAAGCGGGCCACAAGCCTCTTTTTCCTTCCTTTTTTGCATTTTTACTGTAAAGCACAATTTATTCTGTTTGACACACAGCTCATTTTATGCATTTCAGTATAAATACAAAGCCATTTGTCTTTTATCAAGATGGAATTTAGTTAAAGGTAAATAGGATCATTAAAATATATATAAATCAGAGATATTGCACTTGAGTATTTTTTGTATTCATTTTGCATTTCATTTTTGTATTGAATTTTTTTAATAAAAGATTTTAATTCTCAAGATAAATCAGAAATGACAGAAAATTTTTTTTGAAAATAATTTGTTTAATGCAGGTTACCTATAAGCTCAATTTATTTTTCTGATTATAGGAAAATAATACAAATAATAAAACTAAAAATACAAAAAATATACAAATACAATGTTTTATACAGAGTTCCTTCTCTGTTTAGTTCGGTTTATAAGGTATAAAAGAAATCTACTGTGTATATCATAACACTTAAAAAGCTTAAAGTCTTACAGTTTGAGGTAAGACACGTTATACATGCATTTTTGATTTTATTATCTTACCTATCTAATTATCTTGAGCCTTATTTTTCTTATGATGTTGCATTTTACTGTGAAAGAAAACCTCATAGGATTACATAATAGAACCATACTGCAACATTCATACATTTTCCTTTAACATCAAAGATATAGGTTGTTTACCAAGACAGAAGTTACAGCTCATGTTACATCCGAGAAAAACACATTTTGCACCGACTGATGTATCACCTCACTGGTGAGTGCCTTGATTCTCTGAGTGTGTTGCTAGAGTATGAAATTTCTTCTGTAGTGAAGAAGGTGTGCTGGTAGTACCCGAGACAGCCAGAAGTCTTGTCTATTTATAGAACAGAATTTTGTATAGATTTTTTTCTGACCGGCTGACATGGAGAGAAGGCACGATTCGCCGCCTGGAGAAACAGGCTGCCTGTTTTAGAACTTCACTGTCAGCGTCATTTGCAACAGGACACCTTGGGGATGACCCACATGTCAGGCTGCACACTGAACAAACCATGAACCAACAGCACAATTTTTAGAAAGAGGGGGTACTCGGAAACATCGGTGGGTGCAAACAATGACATCGCTGAAGCATGCCATTCCTTATAGGCACAGAATCACAGTTCTGTAGTATACCACACAAGGCCACAGGCATTCCTCTTGGTACTCTATTAGGCCAGTTTGTGTTTTTGCACCTGTGATAAATCCAGTTAATTTCCGAACAGTTCTACACACAGATTGCTGGCAAATGTGCAGAACCGATTAAGCCTCCTCACTATAAAAAAAAGTCTGATAATGAGAAACATGGGAAGTGCCTGTCTCTTCATGAGGGAGATGTTTTCATATCCCTCAAGTATGCTGAATGACAAGCGGCAGCAGGATTAGTTCCAGTGTCAGCGTGGCGATTAGAAATGCTGGCCTTGTGTAGCGTTTTTCCGAAGGCCACTATTTATTTGTGTGCATGATGGGAAGTGAAGTAGGCACTAAAGTGTACGGCTAATCCCTCTTTTATTCCTGAGGTTACACCCCGTCTGCCTCATCAGTCTAAAACACTGATAACTCTTCATTCAAGCAGCTTCTATTAAGGTGCTATTTCCTTAAAATATGTTGGCCTCGGCACCCCTTTCCTTGTTGCCTTGTCTTATTATTTATAAAAATAAGCTGTAACTGCCATGTCATTGGCTTTAATCACTTTTCACAGCCATCTTGCTCTGTCAACCACAAGAAACAGTGCCATTTGTTGAAACCTGCGCTTTCTCCTTTCTAGGTACCTTATCACCCTACCCACCCTTCGTGTCTCTGCAAAAACCACATCAGCATCAGTGTACTCAGAAAGAAGGTACCAGGAAGGTGGGGGAGAAAAAAGAGAAATGGGTCTGTGAAGTAAAATTTTATCATTGCTGTGCAGCTGGTGGCTAGGAGAGGAAAAAAGGAAACGAAGGGCAGGTCTGACACTGGGTAAGACTGCTTGCTTACAGCCGCAGTGAATCATCACTTTGGCTTCCTTTCCTGGAGCTGGCTGCTCTAGCTGGGCTGAGCACCGAGCTCATACACAGAGAGCAAACAGAGCTCTGCTCAGATATAATTAGGCTGGAAGATGTCAGTGCTTTGAGTAAATCCAGTATTCATTCTATATCACAAAAAGCCTCTTGAACATGCCCTGCAACGGATATGCATCCGCACATAGGGGCTGACATGTTGCACTTCCACAAACTCTTAAAAAGTGTGTTTGCTGAACAGAGACTGAGAATGAGGACAACCTTTTGTGTGCAGTCAGCCTCCGTCCTGAAGATCACCGCTACACACACCAGCACAATCTAAAATAACCAGTCACTATGACTGGTATCCACCTATATAAACATACAATCCACATTTTTACTTTTCTACATTATTCTCGTTTCCCATTCCTTTCCCAGCCTCAAACGCATATATTCATTCATTCATTCATTCATCTTCTACCGCTTATCCGAACTACCTCGGGTCACGGGGAGCCTGTGCCTATCTCAGGCGTCATTGGGCATCAAGGCAGGATACACCCTGGACGGAGTGCCAACCCATCGCAGGGCACACACACTCTCATTCACTCACGCAATCACACACACGCATATATTCTATTATTCAATTCAACTTGAACAAAGACCTCTAATTCAATTCACACAAGGTTCATTATGTGTGTCATATGTGTGTTCATTATGTGTGTTTTGTGTTATCACCAAACAATTCTGCACTTCTCCAAGACTTGGGAATTGACAAACCCTGATGTATTTAGTCTTTTTGATGGCTTGGCTGTTGGGAACTGGGAAACACATAAAGGGCATTGTCTGGATCAGTAGTTCTGAATATCGAGTCCGTGAAGCATAGCCTGGGTGTGTGTGATAGGTACTTGGCTCCAGTCCTGTCTGTCTCACCTTAACTGGACAACTGGTGATTGGAAAAAACATCACCTGGAAAAGGGTCTAGTTTCTGTGAGCCTGTGCCTGTGTAGCCTCAGATTCCCACTAACCTTGGCCTGATGTGGCCTTTTGTTGTTGCACCCAATCTGCCTCAAGTTTTGACATGTCATGCATCCTGAGATGCTTTTCTACTCACAACAATTGCAAAGCGCAGTAACAGAGGTTTCCTCTGACTTCTCTTAATGGAAAGACTTCTGTCAGTCATTTAGATTTTTTGCACTGTTCTAGGTAAATAGCAAAGACTGTACCAATGACCATGCCACAGGCAAAATCACTGAGATCATATTTTCCCTGTTCTAATATTTTAAGTGAACATTAACTGAAGCTTGAAGACTGAACTCTATGTCTTCAATAAATAGTGTACAGATTTTAACAAATAATAAGTCTAATATAGTTAGTTAAAGCAGTGCAAAGGGGGAATGTAGACGTTTAAATAAGTCTTTGCTTGTAGCAGCTGCTGGTCTCGGAACCCAAGGACAAAACTGGGAACATGTTAAACACCACTATTGTGTACCAAGATAAATATTGTGTAGACTATTGTGTCACTAGCACCACTTCTGGGAATACAGTTGTTTGCACAATAGGTTTTGATGACTTCACTGAAAGCAGAAAATGATATAACATACAAATATATATGAGTTATACTCCAAATTGAGCAGTGAAGCTGAAATGGATTTAACATAGGTTATATCTGTGTAAATACTTGTTTTATTAGGTTTTACAAACCAGGTAAAAGTGTAACAATACACATATATTGTAGGCAAAATATGTGGTGAAATAAAGCATATAAATAATAAATAAAGAAATAATAATAAAGAAATATAAGACTGGGGATTATACAAGTGGAGAATAAATTATGATTATGCATTACTTCTATATCCCTCTATTGTGATTAGTTATAGAAGAAAAAGAAGAAGAAGAAGAAGAAGAAGAAGAAAAAGAAGAAGAAGAAGAAGAAGAAGAAGAAGAAGAAGAATGCGTCTTTAATATTGCCAAACATTACATTACATTACAGCACAGTGGAATTTATTTCTTCATTTATCCTAGTTTTTTGGAAGTGTTTAAAGGTTCAAAATGGACAATTATGCAATAAGATACAAGAACAACTGTAAGAACAACTGTACTGATAAACTCTTGGAAATGAACCATTAACATAAACATACATAGTTTCTCTTGCTGCTGTTCATCCTAAATAAATCTTTTGGTTGATTGAACTAAAGGTGTTTCATATTGTACATTTCATATTGATAACAGAGTGTCAGCAAAGTCTGCCTGAGCTATGTGATTAAAGCTAAATGTTTAACCTGTACATTTATTTTAACCTTTCTATTGAGTCTGCATATATAAAAGAGAAGAAATTGATATGTGTAATTGAGTAATTTAGCTCATTCCATTTCTCATTTATTTTCCCCTAAACCTTGTAAACTAAAATTTCAAAAGAATATGATTTCATCACTGTTGATGCAATAGTTCAATTAATCATTTCTGCTTGAAAGAAATAATGTGACTTAAATAATACATATACATATGATTTATAATTTAAGCATTATTAAATAAAGATATGTCCCAACATTCCAGATATGATTTGGTTTATCTTTATATGTAATCTTAATCTCATAAATTCTAATTTAATTCAATCCAATTTTATTTCTATAACACTTTTAACAATGGTCCTTTTGTAACAAAAGGGGATAAATGCATGATATCAATTAGAAATATTAAATCTATATATAATGAGCAAGCCAGATACAATGGTGGCAAGAAAAAAATGGTCTTGAGTACAAATCTACTGTGACAATTGCAGTCCAAACAGAATTTGGGCATCAGGCAGGTCCAGGAAGCAGAAAGGGTCAGGGTCACTGGTATCTCACAGGTAGTGTGTGTGTGTGTGTGTGTGTGTGTGTGTGTGTGTGTTTGTTTGTGTCTCTGTGTATGTTTGTGTCTGTGTGTGTGTCTTTGCGTGTGTGTGTGTGTTTGAGAGAGAGAGAGAGAGAGAGAGAGAGAGAGAGAGAGAGAGAGAGAGAGAATGTGTCTGCTATGTGAACGTATTGATTATTAAATTGGAGAAATTCTGTTATTGAACTTTCATTTGTTGGTGACATAAATCATATGCTACAAATAACATTTTGTGTCACTAAGGATGAAGTTAAAAGCACACATCAGTAAAATCAAATGACCAAACAAACTATATAACCATGTTTTTGTCAGTAAAAAGGTTAAACCAGGCTTCTTTAAAACGTGAATTAATTTCTTCACATATCCCAACAGACAGGGTTAAGGGACCAACAGTGGTAGTTTGGCGTCCTAAGAGCTCGAACCCCTGCCCTTGTGATTAATAAGAAGCGTTAGATGGTGAACAGGTGGGTTGTTTTTATATGCACCTGTTCCTTTAAGACTTCCTCTCCAAGTTGCGTAGATCCTTCATGAATGAAACCACGTGACCAAACATCATATGACGTCTGGCCTCCTCGGCACAAGAGAAAGCGGATCAACAAGGAGAAGGTGGGAGTGTTACAACAATTTCCGAAGCAGCGTCGGCAAAAAAAACAAAAAAAAAAAACTTCACCTCCGTCTCCTCAAACTTCTACTTTTGTACCCGTGCCGGGGACCGGAGACGCTTACGGTTCACATTCGGTGAGTAAACGGCGTTGTTTATTTTGTTTTGTTTTGGGTTTGAGGTGAAGCGAACTGAGTTAGCTGACACTCGCAGGCAGCGTCGTGTCGAGACTCCGCTGGCTTTGCGGATCTGTTTTGCTGAGTGCGCACGCTTTGGCGTTCCGACTCTCAGCGCGCGCGCGTCTGCGTGTGCGAGCGTGCGTGTGTGTGTGTGTGTATCAGTGTGTGTGTATCTGTGTGTCAGTGTATGCATGTTTGTGTGCGCGTGCATGTCAGCGTGTTACGAAAGCGACAAGCGAAGGGCTTCGCTTATTTAAAGGCGCTCTAAGCCGTGCTGATTCATCACGATCATCATCACGGGGTCACATACCGAGCCGCGCCGTGTTTGTCTCGGCTGGACATCCACCCAGAGGAGCCCGTTAACAGCGACACAAAGGGGAACCTCACTGCTGGAGTAAGTCTCAGGCTTATTTCCCCGAACATTTATTCCAGGTGTGTGCAGATGTGTTTGTTTGGATGTGATCTGGAAGAATGTGATGCGATATGCGTTAGTATTGAGGCCACCTCTTCTTAATATACGTGTACCTTGTGTTTATATATGTTAGCTTTGTGAGGAAAAACGTAACAAAACATCACTCTCTCTCTCTCTCTCTCATATATTATATATATATACATTTATACATATGTATATATTTATACATATACATATATATCTCTCTCATATATATGCACACATATGACATGTATGTATGTATTTATATATACATACACACACACACACACACACACACACACACACACACAAACATACCACACACAGGGAGATCTAGACCTGTTCACACCTGGAAAATAAAACCAGAATATACCAGTGTCTCATCCCATCTCATCTCGGCTCATCTCACCTTGTCCTCACATCCTCAGCTCTCTTCGGTCCTCGGCTCAGAGGTAACGTTGAGACAGGAGACATCATGTTTTGACCAGGTTTTGGAGTTAGTTAGCTTGTTATTTCCCATCAGGAACTGAAAATGACAGCCCGGATCCCACCCTGTTTGCCAGCATAGTAGTAACTAGATAGCTAATAATAGCACGATGATGTTAAGCTTACTATTTCCAGAAGGTTGTAGTCCGTGGTCATGATGTCTGTTGTTTTTGTTTGGAGGTCGCTCATTAAAGCAGCAGCAAGGATATAAATTCACACGTGATAAGAGATGTGATGATGTATGGATGGCGTGTTTATGGATAATTTGTGTGTCTAATTGAGAGATGATGAGACTGTATGTGGGGTTAAAATGCTGACTAATCAGTTGCCGTGGTTTTGGGAGCGTGACCCTGGTACGAGGAGTCTCAACATTGATGACATGGAGACATTTGTATGCCTCTTCACAGGTTTGCTGGATTTTAGAAGGGAAACCTTGCAAAATGCCCAAACATTGAGTGATACTAAATTACTGGTTTGTTTTATATGCATTTTTTGGTATGACTGAAAACTATAAAATGCGTATTGTATTTCCTAGCTCGAGTATCCCAGTGTTATGAAGTCTCAATGGATGGCTAAAGGATAAATCAGTGTCAATCTCTGCCATGCCACACTCCTCATGATTGGAAGAGGAAAGGCCCAGAGATTCCACACTAATTGCCACAAAGCTCAATTAGGGTTTTTTTTGTTTTTGTTTTTCCTTCTATAAATCAATTAGCATATTGATTTACACGAGTAACATGTAAAGGGGCTTTGCAGAGAAACATCCTTCCTTTTAAGAGCCACATCCAGCATATTATCCCCAAATCGTCTGATAAAATTTGAATTGTAATTTGTGGTGGTGCTGCAATTAGCAGCACAAATGGTCTGGTTGAGAGGCCAAGGAACAAGTGTAATTTGATCAGCCGAGTACTTAGGCTGCACTTTAGGCAGTGCAATTTTTGCTCCACATTCACTTTCTCCAGCTTAATTGAGCACTGACCGATGTTGATGGGCAGAATGTGCTGATGGCTGAACAGAAAAGCTAACAGAGGAGAGAAAGAGATAAGATTAAGAATGTGCGATGGGGCCGGCCCGAGACGAAGGAGAACAAGAACGGTTTTGTCTTCAAGGCATTCTCTCACTCTCTCTCTCTCTCTCTCTCTCTCTCTCCCTCATGAAAAAAAAAATGCTGAAGCAACTGAAACGCTTCCTCGCTTGACAGATGGCATTTTCACTCGTTACTTAGCTTGCTATTTTATGAGTTTGATTAGACTGAAGTGTTAAACGTATGCAGCAGGTTTATGGAGCATGCTTGTAAGACTACAAGTTTTTCAAATCATCCATGTAATGCACATTATACATGCATGCACATTTAAGTTCTTATAGAATTGTGTTGGGTCTGTTTTGTGTTGTATTTGATCGAGGTTAAGCTCCACTTGTCAAAAAGACCAGATTTCCATTTATAAAAAAATGTCTCCTCTGTGATTGTGTAGCTTTTCAGCCAGATGTTTGAATGCGTGTTAGCTTAAAGCAAGTGTTCTTTTTTTTTTTTCTTCTATTTTTGCTTACTTCCCAGCATTGAATGCTGTACACGCAACTTTTGAAGGAAAAAATGCGACCCTTGCATCACCGCTACATAAAAAAAGAAATGTTATGGTTTGCATTTACAGTACAAGTTTTGCAACAGATGGCAGTTTTTGTGCTTCCTCTTTTTGCTAACAGGTAGTCTAACCTCCTTTTTTTTATAACTACTCCTCTTCTGCTTTTTCACTTCCAGAGCAAACATGATGACAAAGAATAAAATGTCTGTTTGGACTGCAGTCACTGCTGATTTATGTTAAGTTACATTCTCTAGAGATCCCGGGTCATGCAGTTATGTACCTCGTACTGTTGGGAAAGAAAGAAGCAAAGAAGCATTGTGCCTTTCTTTCTGTTCGCACCAGGTGTAGTAAGAGGGAGGCGAGCAGATTTGAAACTTGGCGAGGCGCTGAAAAATGTGTCATCTGTCTTTTTTTGGAAGAGCAATCTTAATTTATTAATGAGGTTCAGCGGCACAATTTTTTTTTTCTTGCTGTAAAGTTCTCAGAATGAGTGATGCGTCACCCTCCTTCCTTTTCTTCTCCTGTGTCTCAGCTCTGCTTTCTGTCTGTTCGCGTCCTGTTCAATAAATATATGTTTAGTGGCTGCAGTTATGAGGACGAATGAATGGCGCAAGCCGTTTAGTGAGTTAGGTGCAGGCAAGCCTCCGATTTATAACCATTTGTGAAGGAATTGCTAGAGCGCTCTGCCTCATCACGCCTGGTTTACACACACACACACACACACACACGCTTATGTGTCAGAAGTTGTTTTATGCTTATGTGTGTAGCACCCATCATGTAACCTAGACTTTTACACCCACACACGATCAGGAAGCTTAATGAACTACATCTTTATAAGCTTTTCTCTGCTATGTGTCTGGTGGCTTAGAGTAAATACACGCTCAAGGTGATCATTAACTTATGTGTGTTTAACCGTGCATGTTTTCTTGTCGTGGCAACAGTGACCATCGTAAACGTCCTTTCCTGTTCCGAGCTTGGACCAATTAACTGTGACTGATTTTAGAATTGACGAATAATAATATTTACGCATTGATCCGATCGGCGTTGTTTTCATCGCAGCGAGCGTGGAGCTCCGTGGCCGACTGTGTGTAGGTATGTGCCAGGGACCCGGAGGGACAAGTTTGAAAGCTTCCACAAGATAAAGGGACCGAAGGTCTCAAGAGAGGGAACGACAGACAAAGAAGGGAGGGAAGAGGACTTTGGGGTGGCAGTGAGGAAGGAGAAGGAGGGGGATCAGGAGAGTCTATTTTTTCCACTCTGTCTCTCTCACTCTTGCTCTGGCGCGCTCTCGGTAATGATGAAATAGGTTGTAAGAAGATGAAATAGGTTGTAAGACGCGTAATCTCTCCTCTGCAGTAGAATATCTATCGCATTTCTCTCTCCTGTTTCATAAAGGATAGAGAAGAGAGAGCTGTGCACGATTTAACGATGGTTTCTGTGGGGAATCTTGCACATTTCACAATGTTCATTTGTCACAAACTGCTGTTTGAGGGATTTCTTACTGTGGTTTGTTTGAGTTGCGCAATAAAGGTCATTTAGAGGAAAACAAATTGCTGTAGGTTTAAAAAGTTGAGGGTTAAATAGGAATTTAAGCATAAAAAGCCCTGCTTAAAGCAATTCCCCTTAATTAATCTCAGTAATTGACTTTGATCGTATATGATGATCCTCCTCTGCACCTCTAAGAAAAGAGTAAAGCAGATTTATATTTTGTTTTCCGAGTGTAAGACGTGAACGGATCACACTCAAAGCTTTACTTCGTTATCTTTCACTCCAAACATATTATTAATAGCTGTTCACATGCAGAAAAGTTTTATGGATTGTTCACTACTCTCTGCTTATTGTCTATTGCAGACAGAATTTTAGTCACGACATCTTATTTGACCCAGTTGGGTTGTTCAGTGAAATGTGGATATTCATAAGGTCTTGTTTTTTTTCGTGGCATTGAAGGCTTTCTTGGACTGCCGGGCTGGGCTGAATGTCTCCGAGTTGCATCATCTCACCAGCAATATGCCGCAGTTTTTACCCGCAGTGGCACGCTGCTCCTGCCATGCTCCAGCTGCGAAACACTGCGAAAAGAGAAAACAGGGCGACCAAAACTCCTTCGAAAAACACACAGATGGAGAACGAGAGAAAGGGGCCATGTTGTTTGTTGTTATTAGTCTTGTCAAGGACAAGCAGGTGTCTGAAAGTTGAAATGGACACATCTCTGAAAAGATGAGCTTATAATTATAAAACCACTTCCTACCAGCATGCGGTACAGTGACCCGCATCCACACCTTAAAGAAGTTTCTAGGAAGGAGTGGAGACAGGAAAAGAGCAAGAAAGTGAAAGCGGGAAGAAGTGTGAGGAGGGAGGGGGGCAGCAGGAGTAGTGAAAAAGGGAGAGGAGAATAGAGCATGAGGTGGTGGTGCTGGGGGTTTAGATGGTGTTGGGGGTTTAGGTGGTGGTGCGATGCAGGTTCATGTTGCCAGTCGAATACTGGGAATAGTCAATGCTAGCCGAGTTAGGAGCAGACGAAGCTTGAGCAACGCTGTCCGTCATGATCACATTCACTCCCAGACTGAACATTCATTTGTGTGCGCAATCAAATATACTCCACGGGCATCCTGTAAAACTGTTACGCATCTCTGTCCGTAACTGAGCTCCTGCTGAGTCATGCTGACTTTTAGTGTCATGGCCTGGACACTGGGTTGAAATGGGAATACCTGCCAGTGCAGAGAAAAGAGTCTTTTTATGCAGATTGCTTAAGGTCTGTAAAATTTAGCCTCAGTATGGACAGTAAATTAAAGAGGTAATTAGTGAAAGTCTGAACACTTTGTAATCACGTTGCAGTAAACGTCAAAGAAATCGAATCATGGGGGGAAAACCCTGTCCTGCCCGCTGTCCTGCCCCGGATTCTGAACAAGACAAACAGCAAAGTGTGGTGTGACTTTGACATGGACACTGAGACATTGCACTGTATTTCTTAAATTTTGGTTCAAAGTGATTTCAGACACCAGATAATTTAATTGCCAAAATCTGTGACTATAAACTCTGTGCAAAAGTTTACACACCTTCATGACAGAACTAAGATGTTTGACAATAAATCGTTCAGAGGAAATGTGATAGAAATTTTTATATCATTTATATATTCACTCTATAAACTGTTTCATCATTTTGAATGTTTCTCTTTTGAAATACCTGTTTTCTTATGATCAGGTCTGAAGACTCCTTGGCTAAACTGTTTTATTCTCACTCACCTGATGTTTTACATTGTTGTCATGTTGTTTGACACACCTACAGTACAGTTCATCCTGTATGTTTGAACAGTAATGTACAATTTAACAGTTTTCCATTCAGAATCCATAGAGAGTAGAATCGTCTGCACTCGATTGTACTTTGTAAATATTTTAATAGTAAACGTTCCAGTAGAAAGTATTTCGGTATCAAGTTTATCACGTAACACTTACAAACACTGCACCACAAAATATCACTCTATACAGAGTAATAAGATTACAACTAGCTCTTAGTTTAAGACCGGTATTAAGATTCTGTCCTACAGGTGCTTTAGGAATTCCCAAAATGGACTGACCAGAAGGTGTGGGTTCATTTGGGTTTTTTTTAAAAATGGATTTATTTTATTTAAATGTTTTTTAAAACAGTCGTCTCCAAAGCAAATCGTAGGTTTACATTAATGCGCTGATTCTAATGTTATTGTTTCTATAGTAACAACACCTATACAAAGACTTGTGCTCCACGGCAGATGCTCCACATAATGTAAGACCAATAACTAAAGGATAAAAAGCTGTGTTATTGACTGATGAATAACCTAATGGAAGACGTCTCCAGTGTTGGTTTGTTTTAAGTTTTCCACCATTCATAAAATTTAAGATTTTTGTTGTATAAAGGAAAATAGGATATACTGCTGTTGATGGTGAATAATTCACATCAGGTTTATAACTGTTTTGCGTCTGTCTGTCTGATGATTTCCTCCTTACTTATCAGTCCACCCTTTGTGTTTGGTGTGAAGATTAACATAGTACTTCTGTACGCAGATGAAACTGAGAAACTGCACAGAGATTAACTCTCCTCTCCTCTCTCTCTCTCTCTTAATCCATCTTCAGGCTTGTTTATTTCTTTCGTCCGTTGCTGTTTTTTGTGCTGACCTAGAGGATCAGAGGAAAAAATAAGATTTAGTTAACTTTATCTCTGTGTGCCTATAAAGAGGAGGGTGAGGGGGAGCAAATTAACCTACGAGCTTCACTACTGGAAAAAGCCCTTACTAAATAAAAAAATGCACACACCCGCTTCCTGACTATGCACTTTTTTCTGCTTGTGTTGGAACATTTTTGCCATCACAGACTTATACCTGAGATGAGAGAACGTGAAGATAGAAAGGCTTTACTTCTCCACCCAATCTTAAATCCTGCACACTTCCCCAGCTCTAATATCACTTGTCTTACTATCGTTTTCTTGTCTTTTGCTACTTCCTTTAATATTTCTGTGTCTTGTTTTCTCTTTTTTGGCTTTTCTCTCTGACTCGTTCTTCATTTATTCACTTCACACTTGAGCAGAGAGACTGCTTTTAGAAATGTGGGTGAGAGGGAAGACCCGTGAAAAGTAGCGTCTGTCATTCTGCTCTCTTTATAAAAATGACGGTTCACAGATGTGCTTTTGTCTGAAGATCAGAGTTGAGCTGTGTTCGGAGGATAAACAAGCACCTGAGTTTTATGATGTTTATTACACCCTGTCAGGCCTTACAATACAGCCCTGTGATTCATTCCTTATAATGGGACTGATACGGCTGCGGCTCTCAGGCGAGCCAAATCCCTTTACTGTGCGTGTGTTCAACTGGTGTATTATCGAGCTGTGCTTACCAGGAACTTGCCAAAGACATCTGCACTTCATACGAGAGCATCAGACAGGATTAATAAGGCTAAACATGGCCCATTTGAAGGAACAAACAAACACCCACGCATCCAGAATTAGAGTATCCCTTGTGCTTTTGTGTTCTGTTTGCCTGAATTATAGGGATATGATGTAGCTCTGGTAAAATCCGTTATACAGTAATATGAACAGTCTTTACCAATGATGCTGTACGTGTGTAAATTATGTCACATAATATCTATTTTGTGATCTTTTGTATGTTTGTAATATTGCTCCTCTAAGTCTCCTCCCACCTAATAAAGCATGCAGGTTGATGGATTGGTGTAAATAAATTGCCCCTTAGTTTAACCCTCAACAGCTTTAATACCATAGGAAGAAGACCGCTAATTGCCTTATACTGCTTATATGAGTTGCTAGCTAGTGTTTTTCAAATCAAATGGGGCCATAAGGAAGCCTTTGTTCCACACAAAGCTTGAAGCCCAGTTATATCTTCTTGAAATCCCAACCAAAGTTTGCTCTCACATCGTAGGAATATATCCCAGTGATGTAGTCAATCTTTAGAAGCATGATTTTTACTAGACTTTGAGCAAGATTGAGCAGGACTTTGAGAAGCACCAAACCCAGTTTGCCAGTATGTTCTGTACTGGTATTCACCTAAAACCAGAAATCACTCGACTACCTCTGAATAGAAAAGTCGTCCAGAGCTCCTCTGCACTTATTTTCTTTTTAACCCGTATTCCAGCACATCACCTCCTACGTTAGAATCAGCTAGTGGTACTTTCAACCAGTCTGCCATTGAACAATTGACAAGACAGACTATGGAAAATAAAAGCAGTAATCCAGGAGGAAACTGGTCAGAGGAAAGCAACAGTTCTTTCATGTGTCTCACATCCAGTAGTGATGTGAAGGACTTCTTGAATGTCCAGTCATTGTACTGTGGTATGGTTAAACATGGATAAAATAGAAATTATGCCATTCCTCCCATCCAGAGAGCATGACCAGTTTAGCTTTCTCGGCCACAGATGTTTGTGGCATGGTCCGATTCCAATGTACGTATGTATGTATTTATTTATTTATTTCTCCACCAAACTTCACTGCATTGATCCTTTGTTTGCTTAACAGCTCAATCTCACTTTTTCAGTTAAATAATCAGTCTGGATTTTGCAGTCTATGAGGCAGATCATGATGTACCTCATGGCTTATAGCATAAATGGTTAGAACGTGGTTTCCACTGGAGATGGAAATCACTACCATAGAATTCCTACTCTAGAGGCTGAACTCCCGTTCAATTAATTACACATTTGTACTCTGACCGAATGCCAAATCCTCATGCACCTTCATTTTTTATTCCCTCTTTTATTCCCTCCTGCATCTGTTCTGTCGTCCCTTTTTGGTTGAATCCCCCCCCTTTTCTCCTAGCCGTTGCCGGGCTCGTTTGGTTGTCTCAGCAATAGCCGAGTGGTGTGTTGACGGCCTTGCAGTTTTGTAGCAGGGGATCAGTGCAGGAACTTTTTCTAATTGGCGGTTTTAGTTGCGCTGGTTGCTGAGTTCAGGGCTTTTCTCCCCTCGGCGCGACCCCAATCCTCCTCCCCGGCCTCTAAGCTCCTACAAATGTGTCGAGGATGCAGTTTTGGCCAGGCTCTTTTCCTCCAACTCCTTTACAACACAAACACACACACACACACACACAAAACCTCCTCACACTGGTTCTTATATGCTCTGTGTCTCACTCTCACTTTACAGTGCCTGGCTTTAACTTTTCTTTTGTCTTCCTCCTTTTGTGGAGGAGGAAGACACACACTCTTCTGTAGACCTGTTTTTTGTTCGGTGGCACTTTTCTTTTTCTTTCTAGCTCTTTCTGTCTTATCCCGTGTGTGTGTGTGCGTGTGTGTGTGAGAGACTAAACTCTAATGAAGTCAGCAGTGTGAGGGCTGATGGAGGGAGAAGAATTTAGCATACACCTGCAGAAGGCCACTATGACCACCTCAGCACACTCATCCTCATCTTCATCTTTCTCACATATTATGATGGTGTCTCCTTCCAAGTCACACACGCACACCACAAATGATATTACAAAGAATCCAAAAAAATCGAATCAAATTTCAATTAATGCGATTCTGTTAATGTTAGCAGATGTTGCTCAGGTCAGTGACTTTGTGTCTATTCATATTTAATTGTCTATTTTGAAGTTTATACTGTAAGTCTTCATTTCCATTAACAAGACTAACAAAAGACGTACTCGTGTTGCTTGTTTCTATATTATCCGAACACTCGTGCCAAATTATCACTTTGATATTAATTCCAGTCGTTATCATGAACTTATTCACAGAATAATTCCATAACAGCATGTGTGCTGCTAAAACACACACACAGAGTCCTTTATCAGAGGTAATGAGGTGTGTTGGTGCATCGGGAAGACGTCTGTTTCTTGTCGGTGACCTCTCTTCACAGAGGAATATTAAACAGAATCGCCATAAGTGGTGTGTGGGGTGGTGCATGTTTTGTGTTTGTGGGTGGGTAGATGTGTGTGTGTGTGTGTGTGTGTGTGTAGGTGGTTGGATAAAAGCAAGGAGTTATGAGGTTGCCCTTCTGTCTCTCTTGTATGATCTTTCTCATGCGTTTTCAAAGTCAGGTCCCGCTATATATTCCTGTGTGTGTTATCCTTCAGTTCTTTCTGCTCCTGTCTCTTTATTATCTCCTCTCACTGAAGACGCCAGTCTGATCTGGTACAGAACAGCTGCTCGAACGTAGCGACCAATCGTTGCAAGCTGCACTATTTAGTCCACGTGGGTTGAAATTGAAATTTAGGCTAGACGCTGCCCGCTGTGTGCACCATATGGACGTGTCCCTTTTTTTATTTTTTCTCCTCATTCGTCTACACATGTTGTCCTAAATCATCCTAACCTTTTTGGTGTTCTCAATGGACTTGCCAGTGGAGTAAGGAATGTGTGAGCTGCTGTATGTGAAGTGTGTGTGTGTGTGTGGCAAGCTGGTGCATGGTACAGGGGGGTGGGTCGCTGGCTGCCGGCACTAACAGAGCAGGGGCTGATGGGGGATGGGGATCGGGCACTAGGGAAATAAGACGAGGCCCGATAAAGATGAAGCCCCTCCCCCTCAGGTTGGTGCGTGTTAATCCGGTCTATTGTGTAGCAACGCTTTTTCTCAAAAACACTGAAGTGGAAGAATGCAGGAGGGAAACTGTGTGTGTTTGCTAGTTGCTCTGGTATTACAATCTAATTAGAGTTGGGTTATTTTTATTCTGTGCAGCTTTGTTTAAATCTGTTGCACACCAACACACACTGAAAAATGTGATTTAATGCATTTTACAAACTGACAAAATATGAATTGTTTCTTCAGATCATGTGTGTAATTTTATAATGCAACCATTAACCTGCTGATGTGAACAATCTCATCCTACATGCACTCGCTGTCCACTTTATTAGATACACCTGCACATTCATGCAGTTATTCAGCCACTGAAACTGGACAGGTGAGATTTAGCACTATGGTTTCCACATTGCAGCTTCGGAGATACTTCGCTCACTACAGCTAAAGAGTGGTTACCAGTCTAGACTTTCTCCTGTGACCTCTCTCCTCGAAAAGGTATTTCCCTCCACCTTACTGCCTCTATTTTCTGTCCCATACTATTTGAACTCTATGTAGTGTTGTGTGTGAAGTCCCAGGAGAGTAGCAGTTTCTGAAATACTCAAACCAGAATTAATTCACATTTACTGTAGCAGATGCCCCAATCCAAGACGACTTGCATCGTTATCTCAGCAATTAAGGGTTAAGGACCTTGCTCGTGGGCCCAGCTGTGGCAGCCTGGTAGACGTAGGAATCAAACTCACTACCTTCTGACTGGAAGTCCAGCACCTTAACCACTAGGCTACCACATCCCTTCATGCAATTCATGCTATAGATCATGCTTTTTCCCCATTCTGATGTTTATGCATGATCTGAAGCTCTTCAGCTGTATCAGTTTAAATTAAATTCTGGATTTCTGTAAAGCTGCTTTGTGCCACTGTCTGTCTACATTGAACACAACGTGTATCTGTTCCTATTAAATTGTCCATCGAGGGTATGATTTTTATTAGACTTTGTTTATTTTTTGCAAATGAAATTCTACAGGTTAACCAAAACAAAAGGGAAAGTATGTTTTTGTTAAACATCATAAGGTGGATTTGTTTCACCGTGCTCTGTCACTGATTGTGGCTTTCGCAGTTGCCCCCTCTTCTGTGTTCCGAGGCGGAGACAGAGACAGACAGGTTAATCAGTCTAATCCTGAGCCTGTGGCCCAGTGCGCCGCTCCGAACGGAGGGATTTCAGCCGCCCTGTGCAGGATAAAACACACTTGTCTATCTCTCTTGCTCACACTCTTGTATAGGACCTTCTGGGATTAGTAGGTTCTCATTACTCGGAGCTGTAGTCGTCCCGCCTGTGATCCGGTGCTGGAAATGGGTGTAGTTGGTGGCAGGACTTATGCAGACGCTTCTTGAGAGCTTCTGCCAGGAAATGACTCCCTAAGACACACACACACACACACACAGGCCCTTAATCTCTTAATATGCACCGGGTGTGTTTACTACTGAGACGAAGGTCAGTGGTGTCTGACTTCGCTTGTGTCCTCCCAGTGAGTGACGGCTTTAAATAAATGAAAAGCCCGCTTTGAAAAGCTCTTTCGTGTGAAATGCAAATCCTGCGCTTTTAAATCTGATCTTGAGAAACCTGCACTGAGAGTGATGGGAAAAGTAGTCTTGCTTGCTTGCAGCAGTCTTTAATCACATATTTGTATACTGCCGCCTTCTAGATTATTTTAAAGATATACACTCACAGTCCACTTTAATAGGAACACATGTACTTTCATGATTGGCTGAATGTATCAGCCATAAATGTTAGAAGCACAAAGTTCAAATTGTTTCATTCATCTGTGGTTGTTATTTCAGTATATTTTCAATTTTCTCTGACAATTGTCTTTTTTTTTTTTTAAATTTTTCTCTTGAAATGAATTGAGAGGTGAATTCAGGAGAGTGATGTGCTTGGCACCACGATTAATTCCGTTCACTTCTGTCTCTGTTGCCATATACCTTCTGAAACGATTGTCTGTCATCTGTGCATGGTAATTGATCCAGCTAGTAAAAAGTTTCATCAACCAGATCGCGCCTTAGCCTGTATGTGTGGAATGTGGCATTTGTACAGTTAGCGTTTTATGTAGTTAACGCATCAAAGATTCATACTAAATGCAAACTTGGTTTTAAGGCATTTTCTTTTTGTGGTTGTTGAACTTACTTGTCTGCCAGACTGCCTCACCAAACAGTTATTACAATGAAACCAGTTGGAACGGGTTTACAAGCATTAGGAAGCCAATTCTCCAATCAGACATCCTTGGAGTTGAAGATCTTTCTTTAGTATGGATTCTCGGACTAATTAGTACACAGTGTTTTAAAGTATTTCGGCATGGACTGTGCAGTTCAATCAGGGGTTTGTGTGGCAGTAAGTAGCTGTGTTCTGATGTTTTGAGGCACAGTGCCAGCTGAGGAATGTGATGGAATGTGCAGAATCATCCTTGCTCAATCCCATGATGGTGGCTGGAACAATGGCTGCTCTTCATGGGAACACCCCGGTGCTGCAGGGGTGTCCTCTGTGTCCCACCTCAATGATGGGCATTGTGTGTGCGAGTGTGTGCAAGTGTGAGAGTGAGAATGCATGTGCGAGTGCGTGTGCGAGAGTGAGAGTGCCTGCATGTGTGAGAGAGTGAGAAGAGAGAAAGAGTGAGAGTTTGAGACTGCGCGTGTGTGTGTGTGTGTGTGTGTGTGTGCGCGTGAGACTGTGTGTGTGTGTGTGCGCACGCGAGACAGGTGTGTGTGTGTGTGTGCGCACGAGAGACTGTGTGTGTGTGTGTGTGTGTGTGTGCGCGCACGCGAGACAGTGTGTGTGTGTGTGTGCGCACGCAAGACAGTCTGTGTGTGTGCGCACGCGAGACAGTGTGTGTGAGTGTACGCGAGACTGTGTGTGTGTGTGTGTGTGCGCGCACGCGAGACAGTGTGTGTGTGTGCGCACGCGAGACAGTGTGTGTGTGTGTGTGTGTGTGTGTGCACGCGAGACTGTGTGTGTGTGTGTGTGCACGCGAGACGTGTGTGTGTGTGTGTGCACGCGAGAGTGTGTGTGTGTGTGTGTGTGTGTGTGTGTGTGCACGCGAGAGTGTGTGTGTGTGTGTGCACGCGAGAGTGTGTGTGTGTGTGTGCACGCGAGACTGTGTGTGTGTGCACGCGAGACAGTGTGTGTGTGTGTGTGTGTGCACGCGAGACAGTGTGTGTGTGTGTGTGCACGCGAGACAGTGTGTGTGTGTGTGTGCACGCGAGACAGTGTGTGTGTGTGTGTGCACGCGAGACAGTGTGTGTGTGTGTGTGCACGCGAGACAGTGTGTGTGTGTGTGTGCACGCGAGAGTGTGTGTGTGTGTGTGCACGCGAGAGTGTGTGTGTGTGTGTGCACGCGAGAGTGTGTGTGTGTGTGTGCACGCGAGAGTGTGTGTGTGTGTGTGCACGCGAGAGTGTGTGTGTGTGTGTGCACGCGAGTGTGTGTGTGTGTGCACGCGAGTGTGTGTGTGCACGCGAGTGTGTGTGTGCACGCGAGTGTGTGTGTGCACGCGAGTGTGTGTGTGCACGCGAGTGTGTGTGTGCACGCGAGTGTGTGTGTGTGTGTGCACGCGAGAGTGTGTGTGTGTGTGTGTGCACGCGAGAGTGTGTGTGTGTGCACGCGAGAGTGTGTGTGTGTGTGTGTGTGTGTGTGTGTGTGTGTGTGTGTGTGTGTGTGTGCACGCGAGAGTGTGTGTGTGTGTGTGCACGCGAGAGTGTGTGTGTGTGTGTGTGTGTGCACGCGAGAGTGTGTGTGTGTGTGTGTGTGTGTGTGCACGCGAGAGTGTGTGTGTGTGTGTGTGTGCACGCGAGAGTGTGCACGCGAGAGTGTGTGTGTGTGTGTGCACGCGAGAGTGTGTGTGTGTGTGCACGCGAGAGTGTGTGTGTGTGTGCACGCGAGAGTGTGTGTGTGTGTGCACGCGAGAGTGTGTGTGTGTGTGTGCACGCGAGAGTGTGTGTGTGTGTGCACGCGAGAGTGTGTGTGTGTGTGTGCACGCGAGAGTGTGTGTGTGTGTGCACGCGAGAGTGTGTGTGTGTGTGCACGCGAGAGTGTGTGTGTGTGTGCACGCGAGAGTGTGTGTGTGTGTGCACGCGAGAGTGTGTGTGTGTGTGCACGCGAGAGTGTGTGTGTGTGTGCACGCGAGAGTGTGTGTGTGTGTGCACGCGAGAGTGTGTGTGTGTGTGCACGCGAGAGTGTGTGTGTGTGTGTGCACGCGAGAGTGTGTGTGTGTGTGTGTGCACGCGAGAGTGTGTGTGTGTGTGTGCACGCGAGAGTGTGTGTGTGTGTGCACGCGAGAGTGTGTGTGTGTGTGTGTGCACGCGAGAGTGTGTGTGTGTGTGTGTCAACGCGAGAGTGTGTGTGTGTGTGTCAACGCGAGAGTGTGTGTGTGTGTGTCAACGCGAGAGTGTGTGTGTGTGTGTGTGCACGCGAGAGTGTGTGTGTGTGTGTGCACGCGAGAGTGTGTGTGTGTGCACGCGAGAGTGTGTGTGTGTGTGCACGCGAGAGTGTGTGTGTGTGTGCACGCGAGAGTGTGTGTGTGTGTCAACGCGAGAGTGTGTGTGTGTGTCAACGCGAGAGTGTGTGTGTGTGTGTGTCAACGCGAGAGTGTGTGTGTGTGTGCACGCGAGACTGTGTGTGTGTGTGTGTGCACGCGAGACAGTGTGTGTGTGTGCACGCGAGACAGTGTGTGTGTGTGCACGCGAGACAGTGTGTGTGTGTGTGTGCACGCGAGACAGTGTGTGTGCACGCGAGACAGTGTGTGTGTCTACGCGAGACAGTGTGTGTGTGTGTGTGTGTGTGTGTGCACGCGAGACAGTGTGTGTGTGTGTGTGCACGCGAGTGTGTGTGCACGCGAGTGTGTGTGTGTGTGTGCACGCGAGACAGTGTGTGTGTGTGCACGCGAGACAGTGTGTGTGTGTGCACGCGAGACAGTGTGTGTGTGTGCACGCGAGACAGTGTGTGTGTGTGCACGCGAGACAGTGTGTGTGTGTGCACGCGAGACAGTGTGTGTGTGTGCACGCGAGTCAGTGTGTGTGTGTGCACGCGAGACAGTGTGTGTGTGTGCACGCGAGACAGTGTGTGTGTGTGCACGCGAGACAGTGTGTGTGTGTGCACGCGAGACAGTGTGTGTGTGTGCACGCGAGACAGTGTGTGTGTGTGCACGCGAGACAGTGTGTGTGTGTGCACGCGAGACAGTGTGTGTGTGTGCACGCGAGACAGTGTGTGTGCACGCGAGACAGTGTGTGTGTGTGTGTGCACGCGAGACAGTGTGTGTGTGTGTGTGCACGCGAGACAGTGTGTGTGTGTGTGCACGCGAGACAGTGTGTGTGTGTGTGCACGCGAGACAGTGTGTGTGTGTGCACGCGAGACAGTGTGTGTGTGTGCGCGCGAGACAGTGTGTGTGTGCGCGCGAGACAGTGTGTGTGTGCGCGCGAGACAGTGTGTGTGTGCGCGCGAGACAGTGTGTGTGTGCGCGCGAGACAGTGTGTGTGTGCGCGCGAGACAGTGTGTGTGTGCGCGCGCGAGACAGTGTGTGTGTGCGCGCGCGAGACAGTGTGCGCGCGCGAGACAGTGTGTGTGTGCGCGCGCGAGACAGTGTGTGTGTGCGCGCGCGAGACAGTGTGTGTGTGCGCGCGCGAGACAGTGTGTGTGTGCGCGCGCGAGACAGTGTGTGTGTGCGCGCGCGAGACAGTGTGTGTGTGCGCGCGCGAGACAGTGTGTGTGTGCGCGCGCGAGACAGTGTGTGTGTGCGCGCGCGAGACAGTGTGTGTGTGCGCGCGCGAGACAGTGTGTGTGTGTGTGCGCGCGCGAGACTGTGTGTGTGTGTGTGCGCGCGCGAGACTGTGTGTGTGTGCGTGCGCGAGACAGTGTGTGTGTGTGCGTGCGCGAGACTGTGTGTGCGTGCGTGAGACAGTGTGTGTGTATGTGTGTGTGTGCGCATGAGACAGTGTGTGAGACACTGCACTCATTTACATTTTACACGATACTTTCCCTTTCTTTGTTTCCTGTAACAGGTGCTTGTTTCCTCTAATTCAATCTAAAAAGGAGAACCAAGATACCGGCTTTCGGTTTTACTCGCTGTCACTTTAATGAAAATGGCAGAGCAGTTATAAGTGTTCAGTCAGCTGTCACAGATCAGCTGGATTAGGTTGAGCAGTAGCCACGTGCGTGTGTATGGCATGTGTATGGAAAGTGACTATTTTAAACAGATAAATCTGTTTCAATTTAGAATTTTGATTATGTCTAATAAACCTTTTTTCTGAAGGTAAAAACAAAGGTTTGTGTTATGATTTAAAATTAGTTTGTGTAATATTTAAAGTAAAAGCCCCTCATGTTATCCCTGTACGAT
This sequence comes from Tachysurus vachellii, assembly GCF_030014155.1. Taxonomy (NCBI): domain Eukaryota; kingdom Metazoa; phylum Chordata; class Actinopteri; order Siluriformes; family Bagridae; genus Tachysurus; species Tachysurus vachellii. The sequence continues at coordinate 36,225,927 of NC_083460.1, forward strand.
TGAGTGAACACAATCTAATTAGTTGATTACTTTCTGGTAATCCCCTGGCCCGCTGCCCATGCCACCACTTCCTTCTATACCATTTCGCTCCTCCCTTTCTTGGCTGTTCACCGTCCTATCAGTGACAAGCAGAACTCTCATCAAAAAAGGTGTTCTTGAACTTGACAGAAGGTTTCAAACCACTAGAGCCACACAGAAAGTTGGAGACAGGAAGCTGGCGGTTATATGCTGCCGCTTTCACTGTTCCAGGTTTCTTTTTAGAGGAAGGTAACTAGTTCATGATACACGTGGCAAGAGTGTGCAGTTTATTTTAAAATCATATCAGTTGCAGCTAAATATAAAAATGATTTCATCTAGGCCTCATCTATTAAGGGGGGTGAGTTTGTAAAGCCAGTACTATATGCTTTATAGAACTTGTAAATTAAAAACATTTTTTTAAAAGTAGCTGTTTCCTCTCTCGCAGATCTGTGTGGTTTACGAGCGGCTCTAGTGGCATGACGACCACTAACAAGGGAAACAAGGCCTTGAAGGTCTGTCGCCTTTTCCTCTATAATGTTTTTAAAATCTCCTCGATCTACTCGACCCTCATCTACTTCGTCACTCACTTTCTCCCTTTTTGTTGTAGGTGAAGCGAGAGCCAGGTGAGAATGGCACGAGTCTCACAGACGACGAGCTAGTGTCGATGTCGGTGCGCGAGCTCAACCAGCACCTGCGTGGCCTCTCGAAGGAGGAGATCGTACAGCTGAAGCAGCGGCGGCGCACACTCAAGAACCGGGGGTATGCCGCCAGCTGCCGAGTCAAGCGTGTCACTCAGAAGGAGGAGCTCGAGCGGCAGAAGGCCGAGCTCCAGCAGGAGGTGGAGAAGCTTGCTTCAGAGAACGCCAGCATGAAGGTGGAGCTTGATGCCCTGCGCTCTAAATATGAGGCACTACAAAACTTTGCCAGGACTGTGGCTCGTGCTCCTGCAGTGCCTATCAGCAATGCGCCAGTCTCTGCCCGCGGGTCTCTGGCCTCCGTCATTGGGCCGCTCGTACCGGGGAAGGTGGGCGCCACCAGCGTCATCACGATAGTCAAGTCCAAAACAGATGCTAGGTCTTAGTACAGGCCAGTGAGGAGAGTGTGGGGGTAGAGGGGTGAGGGAGAGAGAGAGGCTTGGTCAGTGCATCACGATTTAGGCACGGGACAAATTCAGAGGTCAAATTGGTGCAAATTGTTTGATATTTCTGTGAGATGAAGTCTGAGGTGAAGGACTGTTGTCTAAAAAGACCGAGTCCTCAAAACATCCTGATACTTCCACTTGAATTGGTCAGTACAGTGTCTGTCTGTACACACTGTACTTCCAAACCAAAAACCACCATCAAGGACAATTCGGGTGACTGGGCTTCCAGAAAAATCTGAATGTTTTAAAGAAATTACAAGAATTTGTAAAGAAGCAGAAAAAGAGGCCTCTTGAGACTATAATGAGTGCTGGATTTATGGTCTTTCTATTTTGTTGTTTTGGTTTTTTTTTGTATGATATTGTTGGACTTTAGGGCCCAAGTGTATTTTTTGTTTTCTAATTTTAATGCAATATTTGAAATGCATTGTGTTTGCTGTGTTTTGTACTTCTGTCCTTTTCCTGTGTCAGAGACCTCTGTCGCAACGCAGACATACACCTTGTGCTTATCAACACAAGGACATGGAAAAAAATACGGGACTTTTTTATTTAAACAAGAAATCATCTTCTAAAGCAGGATTAGTTAGGAATGAAAGCTTGTCCAGGACACACACATCTGACATTGTGGAGTATTAGTGTTCTTCCTGTGTTTATATCGACCCTGCACTGGCGTATCTCCTACTTTGAGATGCTTCCAGTCCTGAACACGCTCTGCTCTTTACACTTTTGCGTCCCTTTACCGTTGCCTAATGTTGTGCACTGACCAGCCACTGCTGAGAAATGAGACGAGACGAGAGGAATCAACTGATGATATTCGTACGGTAGCTATCAGGATAACTGAGACCAGTTTATGTGATTGGGTAGTCCTTTTTTTTTTCATAAGAAATGTAAAAAAAGACGTTTTATTTCTTTTATAACAAAACTTATTGGCAAGGCAATAAGACCTTTATGTTGTGGAAAGTCAAACTGCTGATTTAGTTTCCTTTGTGGAGCTTGTGAAATTTTGTCATGTGTTTTTATGCTGGCAAAACTGTATTTTCTTTCTATAGCTTTGTTAATTACAAAGTGTTACCCTTTTTATTACTAGTTTTAATAATAATAACAATATTATTATTATTTCCCCTGTCTTATGCTTCCAAGTAACTCCAAGAAAATGACCCATTCTCTTGTTTATTTTGTCCCCATTACCAATATAGAAAAAAAATCAGACAATAAAAGATTGTTCTTAAATAAAAATTTCAAAAGGACATTTGAAAAGGGGGACTATCCGGTTGCATAAACCGGCAATCTCTCACAAGCTTTACCATAAAATCTGTCGCTGTGACGTTGCGTAACGTATTCTAAGATACTTTGTGTATATGGTGGAGTCTTGAATTTTATATAAAAAAAATCACACATAGAGTATCTTGCATTATTTATAATACATTTAAAAAAAGAACTATAAAGTTGTTTGATATCTCTCTTTTTTGCAATTGTACCAAAAGTGGCTTAACTATTGAAGTTGATAGCTTTTTCTAGTGACTAGGCGCGTAAAACTGTGGACTAGCGCGTGTGGTGTGATGTGTAAGTGATAAGGTGATGGTACTGTTCACTATTTTTGGATGTGATGCTCTTCTGTTTTTTTTTTTTTTTGGCCAAACTCAGGTGATGGACACACGTTACCCACAATCCTTCAGATTTTTTTTTTCCTCCTCCCCAGTGCAGTTTTTTGACACACAGCCTGTACTGAGTTAAAATGTCAGATGTTTTACACATTTTTTAGTTGATTTAGACTGTGCTTTAATGATTGGTTTATCCTGTCAGGAACAGCAGCAAGTGCTAAGCTTGTCTGCGGCGTGTGAAAGCAGTCCCGCGCGACTAAAAGTGTAGCAGCATGTTGAGTGCTTTTGTACTTGAATGCCGAAGGGACCGGACACGGTTTTCTTGACATCAGCAACACTGGTTCTTTGTGCCCCATTTAGTAACAACTATTCTACACTTTGTATTTGTCATAAAGTAAAGCGATAAAAAAAACAGAAGGAAAAAAACTCTCAGGAAAGTGGATCTACAGTGAAGGTTTTTGGGATACGTGTTAAAGATCCTGTGGTCTCATCACCTGTGTTTGATAAAGTCCTTTTTTTGTGATGTGTGATTTTATTTTTTTTATTTTTTTCATTTTCGGTGTAAACTGTTTCTATGGTAGATTCTATTTAATGTATTCTTTTTTTTTTTTTTTTTGTCAATTTCTTTTTAAATGCCAGGGAAGTGACACTGCACTGATTTTCAATAAGCAAAACTAAACAGACGAAGCAATGTGCTCTCTCTCTTGTGGTTTGTTTTTGTATTTTTTTTATTTTTATTATTTTTTTTTTTTATTTAATGTATTTTTTATTTTATTTTGGAAAAGCATTTGGTTTATTGTCGAGCTGTTTATTTGAGGGAGCACTACTAAAATACAAATGGAAATCATTTAGTGAAGGGTCACACCTTCGCTTTATGCTGAGAAGATATTCTCCAAGCACTGTAAGTAGTAATGGTACTGAATTTTTATTCGTTTTTCTATTCATATTCCTCTAAGTTTCCTTTTCATAACAGATGTTAGTAGGCTCAATGCAAAAAAGTTCAATTAGGCCTTAAAATCTTTACACCAGCCAAAATTGTTTTATTCTTTTAGTTTTTCCAGACCTGACTAAGTGCATCATGGTCCACTGTCTCCAGAGTTCTGAGCTCCATCACACCTGATTTCATCTAAGAAAGGGCTTGATGTTCAGAACATGAATTAAATTTGGTGTGTTTGTAATCCTGAACTGGGTTGTTGCTCTCCAGAGTTTTAGGAACCCTGGTTTAAGCAGAGCTGAGTGACAATCCACAGATACAGACGGTATGTGATTGCTCCCAACTTTAAAGCTACTATCGGTAGCCAGCAGTTTTAAAAACAAACACCATTTTACACATCCACTGAGCAACGTCGCCATAATCCTGATATTAAATGGGTCTATTCAGAGTAGGATGAAATGAGCAAATGCCATGTATAAGAATCTATTACTCAATGCACTGACTACAGTTTAAATCCACAGAGATGTTTGTTGGATGCTCGGCTGTGTCGTATCATGTTCTCAAGTGCTGATTTTCTTTTTGTTGTTGTTTTTTTTTTTTTCTTCAGTCCACATCAGGTTTGCTGTTAGTGATGATGGGGCTTTAAGCACATTAAGCTCTTTAATCTGGACTTATCTGGCATTTAGGTCTGAATAAGTATTATAGGTCTATTTGTCTTAATTATTTTTCTTTCAATTAGAAATCAGTGTAAATGATAAATGAACTTCCTATGATTGGTCGTTCTGTAATGGAGTCTTTGGTCCATTTTTGGCGTTGCTTTCGTAACCAGTGGTGGCGTTTCTCCTATCGGCTGTGGCAGTTCTGTGCGACGTTTCTGTGAGCGCTGTGTGTGTTTTTAAGGGTTAAACTAATGCTACTAGCTTACTAGCGAAACAATGCCGTGCTCCTCATGGAAGTGCTTGTGCTCCAGGTAGCGCCACTGCCTAACACTTTTAGACTTGCACTCCTCCACTTTCTGTCGCACGGCGGAGGAGGACGGGGCGGCTCGGCTCGTTCATGTACGTCATTGTTGTCGTCGTCGTCGTCGTCGTCGTGGTGACTTGGTGTTGAAGTGAACATATGAATTATATGCAAATGTGGGCGGTGGGGAAGGTAAGGTTTCTGTTTTTTCGTTGTTGTTTTTTTCAGTAACCACAAACAGTAAGAGATTGTTTCCAATTTTCCATTTGTTTGATTGCTACAGCTTGTCTAATTTTTCTCGAGGCGCTTTATTTGCATGTATAAGTATCACATTCCTGCTAAAAAATCCAGCTACCAGATGCCAAAACACAGACTGAGCTGCTCAAGCTGGTAGACCATCTATGCCAGCTGGTAGAAAGAAACCGTTTCTGAATTCCTGCCACTAATTCGACATCATAGACAAATTATTTTTAAAGAAAAAGGCAGTCAGAAAATCTCAAATTTATGAATATGAGTAGTAAAGTAATAAAGATTTTAACTTGCCATCTTCCAAAGAAGATCTACATGCTTGACAAGTTCAATCTGTGTTTTTGTAGCTGGACAGACAAAGCTGGATTTTATTCAGCAGCGATTGAGATTAATCAATTAAGCTAATGCAACAATCAACATATTAAACAATGCAACAATTAACATTTACCTCAAGACTGTTTCTGGAACATCCTCTGATACAGTAAAACAACTTCTTTTGTGTTTTTTTTTAAGTAGAAAATAAACTTACAATTCATTTTTCCCCTTTTAAAAATAGTGCTGCCTCCCAGGAGCAGAACACAGTGGATATTAAAAGCAAACTGAGACAATCCTGGGAACAGCTTCCAGAATTGGCTCAGACATTCGCTTGAAATGACCTTGCAGAGAACAATGTGTGTGTAACCACCAACTCGCACCCGTTTGACCCCGAGCCACAACCGGCTCTTTTGTCAGATCAGTAGGAAGCAGCAGGCTGACTGAGAACTCGCTCTGGTCTCAGGTGTCCGTTTCTGTTGCCGTGCAAAATTGCAACACTTTGTCCTACTTCTCCTTCTGCGGAGTGTAAAGTGTAGTGCGTTAACTACGCCAAGCTACATTAATACGTCGTACCCAATGACTTCTATTCGTTCTTGCCTGCTCTGTTGCGTTCCCAGTTGCCTTTCACTTTATGCCTCTTGGGAGGATCATTGAAAGGTTTCATTTCTTCTCAAAGACAAATGAGTCTCAAATTCTTCATGTCTCTCGTCCCTTGTTAAGGTTTAACCAAGAAACCCAGATTTCCGCCTGCGTTTGACTGCCGTGGGCAGTTTAAATCATTAACCTCTTATCGCACTGCTATTGTAATTGTTAACATCCATTGGTGTTTGGGACTTGCTTATCATGCCTCTTCCCAATTCATGACTCATAATTCAATAAAACGAGGATTCCCCACATACTGTTGGATATTTTATATATTTGTATTGATGGCACTTTTGTGCTTCTTTTAGCTTTTGGTGCTTGTTGACTTTCTGACTCCTCTGTGTGAAGCAAAAAGTAATGTATCATGTAATGCAAAATCAATTTGTATGCAGCACTTCAGAGAGAGTTTTTGTCCTGTTTCATACACCAATTTGTTTTCTTTTTCCCTGATTGTCTCCCCTTTGATTCTCTCCATTGCTCAAACTGCTTTGTCCACATGACAGACCTTATGATAGGAGTGATGTTTTTCGGGAGTTTTTTCTCCCAAAGTACTCAAGATATAAATTGAGAGGTAATGAACATTGGAAAGCATCATTTTTTTTGTCTGTAAAAAGAATCAGTTTTGTTTTTTCTGTATGGGGTGTAATGAATTCTGTCACAGTACTTTGTATGGGAATTATACATACAGTAAAAGTCCATTTAATTGTAAGTATTTATCAACTAAGTTATTGTACTTTTTGGAATTTGTAGATAAATAATATAATGTATTGGTATATTAATGATGAAATTAACTGTATCAGTCAGTCTGGGGCGTCTTTTAATTTATTGATGTATATACTGTATGTTTGTTGATATACAGCTTACTTTATTTTGTATATGACCAATAAATACATTTTGAAAAACACTGCTGCCTTAGGGTGTGTGCATTTTAATTTGATCTGAAGGTATGACCTAATTTGTCTATATTAGGAATCTCAGCATGTGTTTTTTTTTTTTTTGCATTAATAGCTCTGCCACATTTCATTTTAATATTTCCACGGAGCTTTTGAAATGACTGTAGCAGAGAGTGACCCATTTGGAACAGCCTCTCGGCGGACACATTTTTGGCTTGGAATCAGTTAATAACATGATGATGATCATGATGGATCCGTGTGAACGCCCCACGTTGCTTCACGTGGGCGCGCAGGTATCTTGGCACGTTCCAGAGCGCGCGTGCTCGCCACTCTTAGCAGCACTGACAGCTGATCTCGTCTGATGACCTGAAGATGACAAATCTCGTGTCTGTCTTTATAGGATGCTGCTACGTATCATAAAGGAATGCTCTTGCTGAAGCGTACATGACTTTCCTGACTCACTATTTTATCATAGGGACTTATTTAGGAGCTGTAGCCAGACGACACTACATCATGGCTGAACTACAAATAACTCCCTCCATTTGTGCATTAAATAGTGTATGGAATAATGGTATTAAACCTTAATGCCTGGAATTTTTAATGACACGAAAGTAAACAGTAATATGATATTAACTACTGTTTTAAGTTACTGTAAATTGACTGGTCTCCTCTCCTGAATGGATTTAAAATGGTGCCTAGCTGTTCATTTACTAATCTAAAGGCTAGTCACTTAAGAATAATTTCCAGTTATCGAACTAGTTTAGTGATTGATTTAGATTTTGTGGGTAGAAAGTTCAGACGTAAAAGCTAATTGGTCCACTTAATAATTCTGATGCTACAGCACAATGAGCATTTAATAAATATTTAGCTATAATAAACTCCCATGGGATGCATTACCCTTTCACAGCTGCAATGCACTCAGGAAAACAACGCCAGGTTATTCCTACCTACAGCAAAAGTCTGTATAATGAGTCACAGCACTGCTGGAGCTGCAGTATTGCACTGATGTTTCACTACATATCCACTGCTGCTAATATCTTTACTGTTACTTTAGTGATGCAACCGCGCGCTCAGTGCGCAGTAATTATGCGCGTTCGTGGACAATTTAAAGAAACAAACACGACCCCTGTACTTATGTCATTTTTAAACAATAGCCTTTAGATTTAATTGCCATTAATATTTTTTTCTTGAACACAAGAAATGCAGATTTAGAGATCTATCTATCTATCTATCTATCTATCCATCTATCTATCCTCCATTCATCCACCTATCTATCTATCTATACATCCATCCTCCATCTATCTATCTATCTATCTATCTATCTATCCTCCATTCATCCATCTATCTATCTATCTATCTATCTATCTATCTATCATCCATCCATCCATCCATCTATCTATCGATTCAAGCTGTGTAACGTATGTATTTATGTCCTTGAAAATGTACTGAAAATGCTTCTAACACCAATAAGTTTAAGAAGCGTGCACTAAACATTGATATCCACTTTATTTGAGATTATTCCACTCAGTCTTTTGTTCTCCTGAGCGACTTTGAACTCTTCCGTGTCTGTAGGTGGCGCTGTGGCTGAACTACTGCAGCTTTAACAAGAACGAGCGCGCGGCAAAAGCTGTAATGGAATCCCTCGGGCATTGGATTCGTTTATTTTTGAAAGCCGATTAATAAACGATCAGCTTATAAATATAGCGTTAATAGCGTCACAGTTATAAACGCTCTTTTCAGATGAACACTAAATACTCCACTTTGTGAGTGACTTTCTCTCTCGTGTGCGCCTCGAGCCACATGCACCTTTGTTGCTAAGTTACTCCAAGCACTCACGATGACAGTTGGAGGTTTTGCCTCGCGCTAAGATTGACTAGCGCGTCATACTCTCGGGCAGTTTGATGACTGGACGGTTCTCTGTCCCGCGCAAGAGGCGGGAGCCTTATAGCCAATCCTTGTTCAGGAGGCGGTGCTTGTCAGAATGTTCTTTTCACTAGGAAACGGCTAAAACGTAAACACTGGGCCAGGTAGCTAGGCTAAATAAGCTAAAGCCTATTCGGGTTAGAAATGTTATCTTAACTTAAAGCTTTAGAGGTTTGTCAGAGTTTTAACTCATTACACAATAGATGATGTAAACTGGGGTTTCTGAGTTAGAACTCTAGAATCTAGAACTTTAGAATCGTGTTAGAATCTCGTGTCTAGGATAAATTAGCCTGCCGTTAGTTAGCTGCTTGATTATAGCGGGCTCTGGGAACAGAAATGAAGATTTTAAATAATTTATGTTACTAAAATTTGATTATTTTAAACATTGAGAAATTATAGTGTCTTGTTTTAAAAAAAAATAAAAAATAGAATCCAGTAAGAGCTAACAAGCTAAATAAATGCATAATTACTGCTAACGGTTCGTCGCTGGATTTACAATGCTGTATGTTGTGCTGATGCGTTTGTTTAACAAACTCTGAGGCAAATTATTATTCTCCAGCAGGCAGCATATTAAGGCACTTTATACAATGGAAAACTATGACGAATTTATCCGAAGACAAGCCATCCACATACGGAGGAATGTTGGTGAAAAGCCTGAACGACGAATCAGCCAGACATCGATGATCAGGTTTTACGGCTTGCCCATTCTGCCTCCTCTGGTAAGTGTTTTGGGATTTTTGTATTGCTTTCAGTCATATATATATATATATACAATTTACCGACAAAAAGTTGATTTACTAAAGATTTACTATTCAGGCATAGCAGTGAAAAGGACAGATTTAGTAATGATAAAAGGTGGCTATTGTCAGACCTGCACATTTTGGAAGAGGACTGATGTAAACCCAGTGATCAGATAGGTCAGGTCAATATATTCTAAATATTGGACTGGTGCATTAAAGCCTACAATGTAATGGGGCCTTAAATGTACAGGAGAGGGAGCGATCCAGGACAATTGCTGTGAACGATAAAGGCGTAATTTAAACTCGAAGACTGTGATATTAACCACGATAATGTGCTATTAACCTTACAAGCAGGAATTCAGTTCCAATAACAATCGAATGCAGCACTATTTATCACATGCAATACAGTAACTAAGAAATTTCTTATTCAGATCCTAGCTAATACTTGTGTGGGTCTTTTACATAATGTAACTGTTTGTTAAAATACACAGAAATGTCTATAGTCTACTACATTTTCATTTCTGGCATTTAGAAGGCACCCTTATACAGAGTGACTTACAATTTATTTCAATTTATAAAACTGAGCAATTGAGGGATAAGGGCCTTGCTCAGGGGCCCATCAGTGGCAGTTTGGTGGACCTGGGATTTGAACTCATGACCTTCCAGTCAGCAGTAAAACACCTGAACCACTAGGCTACCACATCCCTCCTAATGACTACTAAGTCATTATAAGTAGTTTTTTTTTGCTAACTGTTGTAAAAAAAAAAACAAAAAAAAAAACAACTAAAAAAAACTAACCTTGCCTCCACTGTGTTGAATGGTAAAAAAACAAAAACACAGCTCTCAATTCTTTTTTCATAGCTTTCACATAAATTTGATTTGAGAGCAGCTTATTACAGTAATTCTGATCACACACGAAGGCGTAATATCCTGTGCTCTATGAATGCTGGAAACTAAACATGACTTAAATTATTTATTTTTCAGCTGAACAAAGACCAGAAGGAAGAAATGCAAAGCCTGAGAGAATCAGTCTCTGATCTTACAAATAAGAGGAAAACATCGTCACTGTCTTATGTACAGACCATACTAGAGAGTATTCGGGTAATGCAAAAAAAAAAATCACAGAATGCTACAGATATCAGCTTGTTACCTATCCAATTATTTACCGTGTTTTTGTGCTTTCTTCCTTTGATTTAGCTGCAAAATGTTTCAACCATTGAAGAGTTTAAGGATGAGATAGGACTAGAAAATCCAATGAACAATAAATTCCAAAGCATCACTCGCCTCACTGGAGGTAACAATGAGTATAATAAAGCTACTGAAAGCCACTGGAATTCATCGTCCTTACCTTTCAGTCAACAAATGCTTAGCGAGATGGAAAGTCACCCGCTCACATCTACAGCTTGCGATGGTCATAAGGCTATAAGCCTTAGACCTTTTGACAGAGAGGATTCTTTAGAGAGCTGCCACACTACTGTTCTGTTTGAAGGTTTTCCTATGTTTGGTCACAGGCTGGAGAAAGCTGTGGAGATGAACACAGGTTATGGATATGACTCTTCCTCACTTTCTATTTCAGTGGATCATTCTCTTATAGATGCTAGCCACCAAAGGTTATCATCTGGATATGTGACAAATGAAACCCACAACATCACCCCTAGCTGGATTAACAGGACGGAACACATCAGAAAAGATCCAGAGGGCAGACAGTCACATGGTGGTGAAGTGATATTAAATTCTTCAAACATCTCTAATAGGACTGGTGACATCATCAGCCACACTCCAGTAGATGGAGAGGTCTGTGAGGAGGAGTATGTAGTTTTGAACAATGGACAGATCAATGAGCTTATAGAGCCAGTAAATTTAGCAGTGGTGCCAGAGCCGTCCGAAGGACCTTACCGCATGAGTCTGCAAAATCTTTTGAAGAAATCTCAAGAGCACAGGAGGCGTCAGCGCCTCCTGCGTAACCAGGCAAAAGCTTTGAAAGCCAGTGAAGCTGGACCTGCCACTGAACACAGTCACTCTGATAAGGAAAACGAGGGATTGCTGCCAGGGGACAATGGGCAGGCTGAGGTCAAGAGAACAAGTGAGAACCAGGTGGAGGATCATTTAGCAGATCAAGATCTCCTGACACACAAACAAGATGGAGAGAGAGAGAGTATAGAGCCTCGTGAAGTCATCTACCAAGGCACAGATTTCCTTAATTTCACTCCAGCCTCAAACAGCACAGGGAGTTCAAATGGAAAAACGTCACCTTCCTCAAACTGTCCAAATATAGCCGTCAGTCCCACTCAGTCTACTTCAGCAAAATCTCTGTACCAGTCCAGGGGCAAGAAAATGGGCAGCATGCTGCCCAGACCTTGCTTAACAGGAAACAAAAAATTTAAGAATATTCCTGCTCTAAAGATGTGCTTAAGCCCAGCGCGCAGTAAAAAAAGCAGTCCCACATCTGTCTTAGTCAAAAAAAACCTGGTCAAAGTGCCTGTCTGTGTGGATGATGAAACAAGACTCAATCCATGTGGGCAAAAAAAAAGCAGACCTGTGGGTCTCCTGCCAGGGGCTGAGGGAGTTGTGCCTGTGTGCAAGAGCATGGATCAGGCCAAACAGATCGCTCAGCTGGAGCTTAACCTGTCAAGCCTTAAAGTTCTAATCTCCGATCTGGAGTCAACACTCGCAGAGTCGCAGGCACACAATCCCAAAGAGGCAGCCAACATCTCCCAGCAAACACTGCTTTCGGAACATGAAAGCGTCTCTATGCCTGCTAGTGATGGAAAGTCTCAATGTGTGGTTACTTTTAGTGAGACTGTACAGCAGAAAGTCCTAGCTAAGGATCATGGGATAGAGCCAGGGACTAAACAGCATGAACCGCCACAATGTGTCACCTCTCTAGTGCAGAAAATGAGGGTGCCGGAGGCTTTCTGCACTATCAATGTTTCAAAGCAACTCTCTGAGAGGACTGCTGTTTTTACAAATGGCAACAATCAGCTTGAAGAAAGGAAGAATGCCTCAGGCAACAAAAAGAAAGCATCTGAACTCATGGAAGACTCCTTAAATGCCTCCTCTCTTAATCGGTCATATGATGTGGACACACCCTCAGGACTGTGGTCCCAGTCTGGGACCAGAGGAAAGCAGCTGACCCCAGAGCTGGGTGGGCAAGAGGGGGTGTCACGTGCCAAACGTAGACTGCAAATGAACCATGTGGATGAAAACACATTGGGCCAACCGAGAAATGAATTACGAGCTCAGTCCAGAACACCTAAAGGTAAGAGAAGCATTTTTGAACATTCTTTGTCACTGAAAAGCATTTCTTTTTTTAGGATTTAAAAGGGAAAAAGCTGCTTTTTGTTTCTTAAGCTGCTCTGAGTCACTATGGCAATCCTGTAATTCACCAGAGAGCTCTGGTTTAAATTGTTTTTCAAATTCTCACGTCATATATGCAGCGAATTCCCAGATCTTATACCCAACAGCTGTAAAGCACAATAAAAAAATAAGAACTTTGTGGTGTAAAACAGAAATAGGCAAATGGCTAATATCGTAATGCTTTGATTTGTTTGTTTTTAAACACCAGTAAAACTCTATGGTTGATGGTTTTCTTGGTATTGCCATTCCTTTCTTTAATTCCCATTATTAAATCATATTAGGCATATTTTGTCAGTCTGGCTTTATGATCCTTTTAAGAGGATAATTCTTGATAAACCCTCTTGCTGTAATGATGATGGCAAGATAATAGTCCTGTCTCACTTGTGATGCTCGTTAAGTACCCGTGAGAAGTTCTGCTTCTGTGCAGCATAATCATTTTGCTGTAAGTGCTGCTGCAGCGATTAGTTGATCTGTCATTATTGGAATGAACCAGTATTAAAGAAACGATGTAGACTAACCGAGAGCTTGCGCTTTATATGTCATCAGCAATTCAGAGGGCTGTGCAGGAACTAAAGCTGAGGGATGAGCACGGTGCGCAGGTCAGGGCTCTGGTGGAGGAGCAGTGGCGACAGCAGCATGAAATCTTGCAGGTGAGAAATGCAATGCGATACATTATATAATTCATTCTGTTCTACATTACAACAGACCCCAATGCAACAGATTGTAGCACTTTAATAAGTCTGAAATAGTCTAATAATGAAATAGTCCCTCATTGTTTTAAAAAATATTTCAGACTGTTAGATGCTTACCTAATAATAATTATAGACTTCCTATGAACCTTGTTATATGACCAGCATCAAAGCATAAACAGGTGTAAACCTACACACCAGCCATTTTTTTTAACCAATTGGATTGGGGCAATTAAACAGTAAATGGCTTCCAGTTTTAGAAAGTGTACATTTATAAATTGCATGACTACAGGTGAGACATAGTAAAAGCAACCGGTGCGTAGGTGGCAGCAGTGTGAAATTGTGTGGAGTAGCTGCATGCAGGATTTAAAAATATGTCTGGAACAAATGTGTCCAACCCTTGAATGAGAATAAGTGTTCTTACTGGGTTTTGTAGAGTTTTTCGACATTTGTAGAATTTCTGTACCACTGAGCGACCTGAAGAAGTGTTCTCTTCACACACAGTATTTATGCTTTCTTGCAGCATGCAAGATTTCAGATGTAATAAGGGATGATGTATTGTATATACTGATGATCTTTTGATTCTTCTTGTTACCTGATCAGAGTCCATCCGGGTAATACGATTAGATGACAGGTTACGTGACTGGTAAGGTTTGTGTGCACCTCACCAGTCACACTCATGTGCCTTCCAATCCAGATTTAGTCAAACTGTTGCTGTTTTAAATCTTCCACTCATCTGGGAAGGCTTTCCAGTAGATTTCGGAGATTGACTGCAGGCTTTTGTTCAGCCACAGAAGTATTAGTGAAGTCAGGCACTGATGTCAGGTGATAAGGCCAGACTGTTATATGGGGCTGAGCTCAAGGCTCTGTGCTAAACTTGGCAAACTTGGCAAACCGTGTCTTAATGGAGCCCACTTTGTGTACCAGTAAAGGCACATCTTAATGCTACATGCCCACATAAGGATGTGACAACATAACAAAAGTTTTATAATGCCTAAAATGTTTTTATTGGCTATATATTTAAGCTCAGAGAGGTACTTACAGACATCACATCATTCTGTGTTCCCCTTATGTCCACTGGTGGAATGGCAAACCTCTACATTCATCCTGTTTGGCTGTAACACTGACATTTTTTCCACCCATCTTGATAGCTGATGTGAACATTTACCTGAAACTGCTGGACTGTGTCAGCATGATTTTACCCATTGCGCTGTGCCACAAGATTGGCTGATTAGATAGCTGCATGAATGAGCACGTGTACATGTGTTCCAGGTAAAGTGCTCAGTGATTGTATATAGCAGTACTAATGTATAAAAAGCTCATAACTGCTGTCTGACATGTCAAAAGAGCTTTGTCTAAAAGTTGAATTTAAAACCTTAGAAGGAGGCATGAGCTTCATCTCTTTCTCTTATTCAAGGACGTTGGCTTCTGTTTCTCCTTCACTGTGTTCTGTAGGCCGTGTCCTTGCACCATTAATTACTTGCTGTAATTTATGCATCTTACAAACCATTAATGAACTTGGGCTGCTTTTGTAATGGATCCTGGCATCTCTCTCTCTCTCTCTCTCTCTCTCTCTCTCTCTCTCTCTCTCACACACACACACACACCCTCTCTCTCTCTCTCTCTCTCTCTCTCTCTCTCTCACACACACACACACACACACCCTTGCTGTCTCTCCCTCTCTCTCTCTCTCTCTCTCTCTCTCTCTCTCACACACACACCCTCGCTGTCTCTCTCTCTCTCTCTCTCTCTCTCTCTCAAACTCTCTCTCACTCTCTGTGGGTGCGTCAGGTCAGAGATGAGAAATTCAGCCTTGTTTTGGGAATTGACAGAGAAAATGAGCGGATCATTTTTGTTTAATTGATAAGCGTTCGAGCTTAAGTGCTGATCTCTCCGTGCCCTGTTGCTCATATCTGTTAGTGGGGTGTCTAATAATGCCACCTCTGTTCCCCATTAATATTTTTGCCCAAGTTACTGTCCTTCATTTACCCCATTACATCTCAAACTATTCCCTTATTTTCTCCCATTGGCCTCTTTTGGATCCACCCTCCTCTCTTTATCCATTATCTCTCATGGCCTCTTTTAGCCCCTGTCCATCCATTCATCCATTTTCTTTCTCTATCCATTTCAGTCTCTGGCAATGAAGTACCATTTTCTACGGAGCGTGTCCTTCCCATGTCCCAGCTCAGGATCACGTCTGGAGGACATGACCACCTCCTGTCTCTCCTCCTCCCCTGTTTCTATGGGGCTGGGTTCTTCTTCCCATTTACATGAGTTCACTCTGTCTGAACTGAGCGCTCTGTCAGATTCACTGAACATTTCACAGGTGCCTTCCATGGCATTGCCAGATTTATATAAAAGTTATTGCTAATAATGTGGACGTGGAATAATCCTAGTGGTGTTGCTGGGTAACATTCCTGAATTTTCTTCTTTTCCCCCCTCTTAATGGCTTGTGGCTGTGCTCTTTTAGTCCCGTCTTCCTCTGTGTCATCGCCCCCTGATGGCAGCAGCTGTAAAAGGCTACCTGACCCGCAGGCTTCTTCGTACAGAGAGAGTAGCTCAGCTCATCAGAACCATTAAGGTGACAAATGCAAACTTTTTTTCATATACCCTTTAAAAAAATTTCTTTTATAAACTATTATATCATTGTTATATTATGTTTCCTTCCAACAATGATTTTGAAGAGTTTGCCTGTCATATTGTAAGAACACCCATACAAATAACCCGTCAACAGAAATGAACTAAAAATAGTGTCACAGATATACCGCAGTACTGTGTCCATATTTGTCAGTCCTTTAAAAATGACATAAAATCTCTGCTATGTGTTGTGACTAAAATGACTCACAGTTTAGAGTAAGACATGAGACTCGCATTATCAGGTTATTTAAAAGAGTATCATGCAGCGCTTCTGCTGACATTCTTTAACTGATCGAATGAGAACATCTATAGGGGTTTGAAAATGTTTTTATTTTAAATAGATTTGTTTGCGTTAATAAGCCTTACAATTAGTTTTTTGCGGTCTCACAAAAAATGTTTACAGAGGAAACTGTATGTTAATGAAAAAAGAAATCTATTTGTGTACATTTCACACACAGGACACTCAGCTGTTTCTCCAGAGCTTTCAGCCTCCTACACCAGGCAGAGAGTACAACAGCAAACAGGATCAAGTTCTGCAAGAGAGAGTCACACTACAGGTAAGCTCACACACACACACGTGCAAAGGTCTTTCTCATTCATTCTTCTACCGCTTATCCGAACTACCTCGGGTCACGGGGAGCCTGTGCCTATCTCAGGCATCAAGGCAGGATATACCCTGGACGGAGTGCCAACCCATCGCAGGGCGCACACACACACACACACTCATTCACTCACGCAATCACACACTACGGACAATTTTCCAGAGATGAGAATCAACCTACCATGCATGTCTTTGGACCGGGGGAGGAAACCCCCGAGGCACGGGGAGAACATGCAAACTCCACACACACAAGGTGGAGGCGGGAATCGAACCCCGACCCTGGAGG
This sequence comes from Tachysurus vachellii, assembly GCF_030014155.1. Taxonomy (NCBI): domain Eukaryota; kingdom Metazoa; phylum Chordata; class Actinopteri; order Siluriformes; family Bagridae; genus Tachysurus; species Tachysurus vachellii. The sequence continues at coordinate 36,242,910 of NC_083460.1, forward strand.
TGTGAGGCGAACGTGCTAACCACTAAGCCACCGTGCCCCCCAAGGTCTTTCTCAGTTCCAATGAATTCTTTGTTTATACTAATTGTTAAAATTGTCGGTTTGTGAGTACATTACATGCAATCTAAACCAAATGAATGAACATACGACGAGCAGCACTTAGTGTTGTCAGAAATGACATTATATCTAATATATATATATATATATATATATATATATATATATATATATATATATATATATATATATATATATATATATATAATATTGACCTTGAATTTTGTATTCTATTAATCTTTATATTATTCTTTATATTAACCTTTTGTTCTATGTTTTGTTTTGTAAAGCTGCTTTGAGACAATGTCAATTGTAAAAAGCGCTATACGAATAAACTTGAATTGAATTGAATTGAAGAAACCTGATTGTGGACATGTCTCATCAAAATGTATTCTACCTGTCCTTATCGACCAGATTGTGACAACATTTTTTCCACCACATCTGGCCCAAGATGTGCATAGCATTATTTTTCTATTTACCGATAAACCCACTCTTTTAAAGCTAATTTCATTTCAATTGGTCTTTCCCTAAGCCTTTTTTATGGATGCAGGTTAGGTTTTAATATCTGCTCATATCTCTCTATTACAGTTGCGCTCAGCACGTTTCGAGCTGCACGACCTGTTCTTTAGTGTGTGTCCTGCAGAACGCATGCAGGTGATCAGCCGGGACCGCCAGCTGAGTAGAGAAAGAGGGCTCAAACTAAAGGTAATGTCATCATGATCTTAGCTTCAGGACTGCACACGTCACACAATTGAATGTAGCAGACACATTATATTTATCATTGTCGGTGCAAATGTGCCTTGGGTCTGGAGAACAGAATCAGCCATTATAAAGCTGTAACAGTCTCACAGGCTTCTTATTCTTTTATAAATCTCTCACTCACTCTCTCTGATCACTGGCTTTGCTCTTGTGTATTTTCCGTATTGATTGTGGATGTGCTGTTTGTCAATACCATCTAAAAGTGTCAAGCTGACAGCAAGCCTCAGGACACTTGGTTATTGGCTGAATGTCTGCTGGTATTTTACGAGTTTTAAATCATCTATGGATGATTTTTATACCTAAAATGTAGTGATCAAAGTGAATCATTATAGCAACTAGACACAGAACCTTGAATTAGTGTGTGTAACATAGTTAACTGTAATAGTTAATTCAATTTTTTAAACATTATTTTGTTAAATCTTGATTGATCTCCGGAGGAAAATTTTACATGGTGTGTGATGTGTATCAGAATAAAGGGATTAAAATCTTATTAAGCATCAGTAAAAACACGTCTTTTTATACCACAGAGCTTGACTCTCAATTTATAGCTACACTATAGTAAAAAACTATATCATTTACTATTTAACATTTGTCAATAAATTAAAAAAATGTAATCACTGCTTTGGAATAAGAAACATTAAACACTTTGGAACATTTTGACATGAATAATCGTCCTTGTGTCCAGCTGCACCAGATCACCCTGTTGTTCATTATTTAAGTCTCATTCTGTTGTTTATATAACCTATTGTTCGTGTTACCCACTCTACTGGTACTAGATGAACTGTAGATGGTAAGTAACATTCTACAGGATTAAAATAATATGGGGTCCTGGGGTCCATTTCTATTTTACATGTGCAGTTTATTTCCATTTGGAACAGCAATGTCATTGTTTTTCTCGGGTCTCCTCTGGAAAAAAACAGATCGTTTTCCACCAAGCTCAGTGGTTGTCTGATAAATTTAGACCCCTCTGGAAGGACATGTCCATGATTTTCTATGCAGGTGTCACCTCATTTTAGGGAAAAATAATGATGCCTGCTGCTACTTGTATTATTCAATTAATAACTCCTAAATATTACATGCTTTCCAAGTCACAAAACAAATAATGGATGCTTCTTGTATACTTTGTGATTTCCTCCTGTGGTAAATTTATTGCTGTCAATGAGATATTAAAAGGCTTACGTCCTTATGATAAATGAATCCACTTTGAATAGCGTTTATAAACAGGCTTTTAAGGACCAGCGTATGGTTAAAGGCTCTGTCAGCATCGTGCTGAAATTACAGTGGCTTATTATACACCTATTAAGGGCTAGAAAGTCAGGACGCTTTCCAGGATTTAATGCTTGCATGGAAGTTGAAGATTTTTTTGAGCTCTTCATGTACTGACTGAGTGTAACACTGTCAAATTAGAAGCATGTGTTTCTTATTCCAGGGGAGTACAGAGCTGCAGGGCAGAAGGAAAGGTTCTCTGTCTGCTGCTACCAGGAAAGCCCTGGAGAGGAAAAGGACATTGTGAGTGTGTTTCTGAAGATTTACTGATTTCATCATATTTTAGCCATACAACTGAAGTTCAGTGTAACCAGCCATTGAAGATCTAGTACTTTAGCAGAATGGTTCCAGAAACTAGCTCTTACATTCAGTGCAACGTATTTAAAGGTATTTTTATGCTTAGCTTGAATACTTGGATCTATACCCAAGGTCCTGGTGCTGGAGAAACACTGAACTAAGCGGTTTCTCTCTAACACAACGATTTGTTTTTTAAAAAAAAAAACTTTGAAAGGACACCACAAGGGATACTGGGCAAGGTTCCGGTTTCAGTACTCAACAGACCAAATAGAAGAAGTTCTCATAAGTCTCCTTAGTTTTTTTTTTCCCAGGCCCTCAGGCCGCTTTCTCCTGAGGAAAGCTGATGTAACTTCTTCGATGGTGTTGCTGTTGTCAGGTTACAGAAGAAAGCGGCTGAAAGGACAAAGCCAGCAGTGGGTGCAGAGGAAAGATGGACGTTTGTGCCAAACCCACGCAGAGTTCCAAAGAAGACTACTCCATTACGGCGCAGGTGAAGAGCTTACACTTCTGCTGCACACACAGACGCCAACACAGCATGGGGCCTTGCTTGAATATCACCATGTCATGTTTAATGACACAATGCCTTTATTTATTTTTTTTTTAAAAGTTAGGTGTCAAAATTTGGAAAAGTTTCCTATTTATTCATCTCGCCAAGTTTGTGAAATGTGGGAAAATATACTTGCAAATTGACAGGTAGTTAGTTCATGTATTTTTTTTAAATACTGTCAGCGGTATGTTGAATTGCTTCTGAATTTATTTTGTATTTGCATCCATCCACTTTCTAATAAATGATTGTGCTAATTAGTTCTTGTGCAGTTCTTTAATATTTATCTGGAGAAAAAAGAATGTACAGGAAAATAAAAATAAAAAAACGAACACCAAATATTTTTAAAACATATTTTTTTTTTATAATTGTATAATGTGTACATACTCTTCATTTAAATAATTAATCTAAATACAATCTGTGGTGCTCAACTGATGGAATAATTTACAAACAGCTTGTGAATATTTGACATTGTTGGCTGACCCACTGATTCACATGATGTAATCCCACAGTCCATCTGCTGAAGTGGGAGGCAAACAGGCTCCCTTGTGTATGAAGTGTGTAAGAGTAATGGTTCACAGTTCAGCTTCCTGACACCCATCTGATCATACAATTGATGGGAGAGAGGCAGACTGATCACTCTCTTACTGTTAAAGACTTGACCCCTGATTAATTCAACTCATCTGAGACAGAAGAAAGGATTTATTCATAGAATAAATACTGTGCTAGCCATGAAAATCAGAGGATCTGCAATGACGCATACATATACAAGCAAAGATATGACAAGTCTGCTTCTTTGTAATTTGTACTTTCCCAAACGTTTGCTTACAGCAACAGACCCAAATACTTCAACCAGAAAGCACACAACACAAACTCATTTGGCTGCTCACGAACAAGTGCTAAAAGTCTTGAACATAATACTCCCCCACCCCCACCCATCACTAGCTGGTGATAATTATCTGACGTACTCAGTTAGTGCACTCTAAAGTGTATCCAGCTATTACAAGTACAGCCTCAGGCTTTCAGCCGTCACAGGCCTTTCGTTACCATTAGTGCACAAAACCCAAAAACAAAACATGAAGTGTCAGCATTATTAAGTTATAACTATTACCTCCCTGCTTCATCAGACCATCAGAAAATGAAATGGGTGTACAGACTCCATGACATGAGGATAAATGCTGATCATCCTCACTTGTCTGTTTAATATTTAGTCACTGTGCAGAGATTTCTGAATCTACTGAACTGGTTTCCCACTGCTCAACCCATTACAGGAGTGTTTCTCATACATGTGCAACTGGAATGTCATGTAAACAAATGATTTATCGTTCATAGTGTCATTTAGAACTGTGTCAGTGTAGCATCTGGGAAAAACTCACTCCTGAAAGGGTTCAATGCTGCAAGCCAAATTGAGCTGTAGCTTGAATGTGCAAAGAATTATATTGGATTGGCACAGCAACAAACCGTGTGATGCAAAACAATGCCCCGGTACTATGTGCAAACCATTAACGTACGCAGCCGTGTCTTTTGGTTGAAAAACAGGAGGGCATCACAATCTCCCCAGTCAAGCATGCAGTGTGTTAGTAAGTTGCTATTGTTGCTCCAGGCTTCTCTCTTTTGTAGGTGTGCAGTGGTTGTTACTGCTGTCACACGGTTTTAGAGTTCCGATGAGGGCACCAGACGGACTGGTTCAAAGGATTTACTTCCATTTGCTTCTTTGCTGCATCATAGATAACTTGCTGTCTGACGTTTTGTCATTTGCAAGCACAGATGCAGCGTAAAGGAAATACAGTATGGTTTTCTCTGAGGTGTCAGCCTAATCTGCAGAAAAAACGGGGGGAAAATAAGTAATCAAGTACTCGCTTCAGAGTTAGTGACTCATGCTTACATGAAGTCAACTTCAACTCCGAACTGGTCCGTGCCCGTTGTATATATATATATATATATATATATATATCTTTAACAGTACATACAGGGCAAGGGGACTGCACGTCTGTTTAGCAGGACACACATACATACACATACATCAGCAAGCTTGATTGAAGCAGCCTAATCGAACAGATAATCTTAATCAGTAAATCAGCAGTCTCCTCTCTACTCGTCTCCTCCCACTCTCACCTCCTCTGTCAAAGTTCATGTTTCAGAGCAAATACATGCATGTGAGCCTGGGGTCAGACAGTAAACAACAACAAAAAAAATAAAAAATAAAATCTTGCAATGGATACACGTGTATTTCCATTTTAATAATCACAATACCTGCCAACCCTTCCACAGAGGTCACTGTGTATTTGTTGTGTGTGCACATTTGTGTCTCAGCTAGTATGACTCTGTCATGGTAGTTTTGATGACTTCCCCTGCAGGAAGCTAAACTGGGGCTGACTGCCCACTGAGTCATAGGAGAAAGTGACTGAGGAGATGAGAACGCAATAAAGAAATGAGACAAAAACCATTAGATAGTAGATTGATTCTCAGGCTCCTGCCATTGGTTAGTGTTTCTGTATTCAGGCCAGGCCAACACCCATTGCCCACCCACTGAGTACACAGATCGGGACACGCCACCGCCCTTATACCTGAGCCCCCCTCGTCCCCCATCTCCTGTCCAATAAGATCACAAAAAGCAGGGTCCAGGACCAGGTGGGGCAGGGCCTTACATGGGTGTCATGTGACATTGACCTCAAGTATATGGTCATCTGTGCTGGGCAGCACTAGGACCTGTTGCGCCTGGCTGGAGTTGAACACTTGGCCCGGACTGAAGGGCTCGAGCCGGGGCATGGGAAGAGCCCTCTGCTGCTGTTCATTGCTGCCCACAGAGTGAATGCTTCCTCGGCTTCGCAGACTGGCTGTGTCTCCCTGCTCCTCCAGACCCTTGTCCAGAAGAGAGAGGTTGTCGTTCTCTAGGCATGAATCTATAAGGAAAGAAAATAGAGGGGTTTAACATGAATAAGTTATTCATATACAAATAATATACTGTATGTAAATATACC